>NW_024070197.1:38690754-38875145 GCF_014754425.2 Oryx dammah
CCGGCGGCCCGCTGCCCGCCGCCTCCTTTGCCCGTCGCCCCGCGCCCCTCGCCGCGCCGCCACCCTCGGCGCCCCGCGGCGCCCCCCGGTCCCGCCCGCCATGCCCGGCCCGGCCGCGGGCAGCAGGGCCCGGGTCTACGCGGAGGTGAACAGCCTGAGGAGCCGCGAGTACTGGGACTATGAAGCTCACGTCCCGAGCTGGGGGTAAAGCCGCCGCAGCCCCCCTCCGGGCCCTCGCACCCCCACCCCCGCCCGGCTGCCCCCCGCCGCAAACCGCACTCGCCCCCCGTGGTCTGTCTCCCCGCTGGGCCCGAGCCTCTTCGGCTCTGGGGTGGGAAGCAGACCCTCCCCACCATATTCTCGTCTCCCTCTCCTCGCTTCTCGTTCCTTCCTCTCAGCCGTGCGCACCCCTCTCACCCCGGGGAATGCTCTCCTACTGACAAGTGTAGGGATCCAGGCACCAGAGCCTGGTGGAAGTGAAGGAGCAGCCCTTCCTTCTCACGCGTTGGGGTTTCTGTTGGGGTGGGAAGTCAGCAGCTGTCCTCTTGAGCTATTAAAATTCTCTGCCTTTTTGAGGTTTTTGAAATGAGGCTGGGTGGGAGGAAATTTTTTTAAAGACGTCCAGATTCTCAAAGCCAGCGCTGTCTACCTTGCTGGAGTGAAGTAATAAGGCAGGTGCTGTGGGCACAGGGGCACCTGGGAGCCTCCAGGATGGATGCTCTGCTCATCTCTCTAGATTGGCTCAGACCCCTGCCTTCCCACCTTGTCTCCCCCTAGTTATGAGGGACCAGTTAGGTTAGGAGCTACGTCCAGTGAAAAGAGCCAAGTTTATGTTGTGGCTTTCATTTAGGGAATAAGTTATGGCATGAGGTATATAGACACTTCCAAGTGCTTGATCAGTGGAAGCGCCTGGATGAGGATGTGTAGTGGGCATAGCCTTGGTTAACCCCGAGTCCTGGCATTTATGTGTCGTTCTTGTCTTTCCCAGTAATCAAGATGATTACCAGCTGGTTCGGAAACTTGGTCGAGGAAAGTATAGTGAAGTATTTGAGGCTATTAACATCACTAACAACGAGAGAGTGGTGGTAAAAATTCTCAAGGTGAGTGTCTTATGAGTGGCATTAAAATTTCTTTTTCACAGGTCAGGATACAAACTACTCCAACCACATTCTAGAATGAGCAGGACAAACTCATTTTACAAACCTTCTGCCCCATGTCCCTCTGCTACTCCTCCCACAGCTGTTTTAGTTTGAACTTTTTTTTCACACAGACCTTTTTCAAATCTAAGCATGGTAGGTAGTTCCTGTTCTAAAATGTAATTATGGGCTCCCAAAGTGAGTATTCCAAAGAGCCTCCATTTGTTACAAACTAAATAGGTATTCACATGCAAGAAGAGCCTCTTTATGAAGAGCCCAGCTGATACAAAGGCTCCTTGAGCACTGAATTTGTTATTCCAGAAAGAAAGATGGAAACAGAGTAGCTTCAAAGAGGAGTTTGAAGCCTGAGTGGAAGGAAACACCCCAGTGAATAATTGCTTGTTTTTTCTCCTTTGGTGATAAACGGTTCAGATGGGGTACATACAGTGAGCCAACAGAGCCAGGGAGGTTCATAGTTGCTTATCAGCCAGTAAAAGTGAAGTTGGGAGCAGTAGAGAGTACACTTAGAATCACTAAAATAATGATTGGAACAAACCAGCCTGAATCTGGTTTAGCAGCCTAAGTTTGTAATAGATACACACTATGGAGACATGATCTTACTAAGTATGAAGAGTTGGCTAAATTCTCTTCCAGATAACTGGTTATATAGCTTTGATCATGTTTTACAGGGTGGACTAAAAAACAGTTCTTAGAATCTGTGAAGGGTATTCATCATTGCCAGGTTATTTCATTTGTGTGCATGTCATTTAGTGAAATCTTGAGGTGACCAAAGAGCTGATTAATATAAGCACTTTTACACAAACAGGAGTTCCAGTATAGCCATTTTGGAGAGGTTCTGTGGATAAGAATATAGGATTGAAAAGCTGTCAGGCTTGGACTGTCTGAAAATCGCTTTTCAGAAAAATGAGTGACTCTACTGATACTCAGTACCAGCCTAGCCTAGTGATGAAGAGACAGGATTATGATTGAGAGAAATAGCCAAGTTACTTATTTGTGCTGTCAGAAACGCTTGGGGTAAGAAGTAAGGAACTGATATTGAAAATGTGGAGTTTTTGACTATCCTCTTCCCTAAATATGAATTACACCCACAGAATCATGTCATCTTTTTTGTTATTGTATTTCTTCACAAGCATAAATATTTAAAAAGATGCTTTCTTCAGAGGAGTCACCTGGGAAAGCCATACAGCTTTTTTCTTAGTATATTAGCATAAATGTTTTTACTATAAGCTGGTTAAAATCTCTCTAGGAAGTAAGCAAGGCATAAATTGAAATTAGGAATATCCACATTCCATTGCTGTGCATTTGGAAGAACGAACTGCTGACGCTAAAGCAATTTCAGAAAAATGTCTAAACTTTCATATGATGGCAGCATCTTTGGAGTAAGCATGCAGCTTCCTATGGTGTCTTTTTTGAAAAGGAACAACATTCAGGTGTACATGGAAATAACAGTATGTTCAGTTAGAGAAGCGTCACATTGCTCTTTGGTCACCTCTGTAGAGAACTTCATAGCCTCAGTTACTAGATGGTTTTTTCCCTGCTCTGAAGGTGCACAGGATATATTTAGGGAATCCTATATGGAAGCCGAAGGTTATATTTAACCCACAAGAAATGTCGGCACAGAGAAGCATACCTGACATCACTGTGTTGAAGTAACCCTCAGCCAGGGCTCCTGTTTGCTATTTGTCTCTTACTGCTCATTTTGGCATTGGGCTGTAAGATCTTAACATTGAGCACAGAGAAAGTTCCATTGTTCTGAAATAAGACTTGGGAGGTCCCTCTGATGTTCCAGCTGGCTCAGTGTTTCTTGTATCTTTTCCACACAAGTCCTTCTCGGGGTGCAGCCCACACCACCTTGTTTTTGCTGATGAAAAGTACACTCACTTTTGTTTTTCAAAGCACTGTGACATTTCTATCCAGATTTTGTTCTTTCTGAAGGATGGGCTAAGAAACTACTGATGGTATTGTTGGCTTTTGTCTTTCCGACAGGCTGAATTAAAGTAGATTAAAAATATTGGGGTTTTTTTGTTTGTTTTAAAAAGAATAGGGCCTTTATCCAAAGTTATGTGCCCCTATTCAGATAAGTCAGAGTTATGACTAATACTGCTATTGTCATGTTTGGCCACGGGAAATTAGTTCCTTAACAGAATGCCAGTTGCTCATAATTTGAAGGACTCCAGAAAGAGCTTGCTCTTCATCTTGGCCTACTGGATTTCAGCCTCAGGAAGGAACTTCTGTGCTGATGTGCACATGGTGACCGAGACAGAGTACGTTCCTGGAGGACAGGAACGGCCTGCTTCTTTGGTGAATGTTTCCATCCAGTGCTTTCCAGCATATGAGAATGGTTGGATGACGAATGACCACAGAGGAATTTCTTATCTCTTCATTTACATCAGTAGATGTCTGAATATTAATAAGAGGTTTTAGGAATTTAGAAATTGGTGAGCAGAATGTTTCTCTCTGGCCTGAATTGAGATTCTGAAACGGAAATCTTCAAAGAACACTCCCAATCAATAGGGAGGTTGTGTCTTTTTTTGGCGGAAATTGTTTGAGAAGGTGGGGTGGTGGTAAGGGTTAATATAGCAGGGCAGAAAGCCACTTTCATGCCTAAAGTTTCATCTTTTGATTTTGAGAAATCATTTTTTCAGTTCCTTTGTAGTACCTTTTAGGAGAGCGTACACAGAAATAAAAGCATCTGGCCACTTTGGACAACTTTTAGCACTTTGTGAGTATCACCTCTGTGTATGGATTTCATCTCTTCTTGAAGTCCTTGGGAGGCTGCAAATTCAACTATTTTCTAAATAGAAGTTAAAAGCAATACCAGATTCTAAAAAACAAAAGTGCAGGTTTTTGGACCCATGCTGCAAGTACTGGAAATCATCATCTTAGGCTTCCTGGTGGTATTACTTCATACAGAGTTTGTCCGTTCCCTGCCCGCCCCCCCCAAATTAATTATCAAGCTTCAAACAAAGAGTGGTGGTAATACAAGTTTAACTTTGTACTGTCAGGAGGTAGTGTTAAAGATGATTGATCCCAGATCCTTTTTAGTTACTTCACAGTGAGCTGCTGGTATGGAGGTTTTATGAAAGTGATGTTTTTTTCTATTTCTACTTTCTCAGTTGGTAGGTTTTTTGCCCTGTGTTTGCTTTATTAGGCAAGTGTACCAAGACATCCACTATGTGAAACAAGACATTAATAATAATACGTCTCTTGGTATAAAAAGAGGATTGTTAAAGTATTAAAAATAATACAAATTTTTAAAATTGTGAATAAGTCAGTGCTGTATCCAGTGCTGTGAGTGTGGGGTCAGAGATGCAGAGTGTGGCCAGCCTGTGGGACAGAATCACATTAGGGGAGCATAGACATTATTAGAACCCAAACCTGCTTTTACAGATAAAGCAAGACCCAGGAGAACCTGCAATTTGCTCAGGGTCTCATGGCCAGTGAGATAGAAGCACTGAGTTCATGACCTTCCGTCCCTGCTGCAGAATCTTGGTAGATGTGAGAGGCACAAATGGGACATCAGCTGGGTGTTCTGAACTGACCTGGAAAGATGGACGAGCATGCACTATATGTCAAATGGAATTTGTTTATTTCTAATGATTTCTGGAGGTGTTCTTCTGGAAGGAAATACCTGACATCAGTGGGTTGCTGCTTGACATGTTGGGTAGATGAAAGCCTGGAGAGCTATAGGGACTCGGACTTGGCTTCTCTGGTTTGTATCCACAGCAGCATATTTAACATATAAGTGAAATGTTACTTTCCTTTCTTGTTTGACATCATAAGGACCGGTGCCTTTATACTTTTTTTTTTTTTTAACACATACAGTACCTCCAGGTCTCATCCTAATCACTTGCTAAGAGGGCAGAGCCGGTAGGAGAAAGGACTGTACCATCTTCTCTGTGAGATGCAAAAGGCCTACTGTGTGGCTCACTTTTAAATTAAAAATTTTTTAAATCCTGAGGATAACAGTTGCCCTCAAGAAATTGATCATGTATTGGGGAAGATGAGAGCTGAAAAATCAGGGAAATTTGTTGTGAAGAATAAACCCTGCACAAATAATGTTGATATTTAGGTCAGTTGCAGTGGGTTCTGCCAGGGTAATAAAAGCCATCATCCAGACTGAGCATTCATTCTGTTCTATCCTGCAGTCCTGACAACCACTGTTCATTGTAATTGTTTATTGCAGGTGATGAAATTAAAATCTTAGTGGGGCAGTTGTTGATTTGGTAGTGGAACAAAAGTAATCCCAGGTTTGAAGGTTCTGAGCTGTGTTCCTGCCTTCTTTGAATGTATCAGTTAAGTTGTGCTTGGAAAGAAATTAAAATAGGACTTTGCCTGTTAATATTTGCTGGGATTTATTGAGGTCATAATTCTTAATGCCTTTTAGTAGACATTAGCTTGCAAATTCAGTCACAATTAAATGCTAGCAGTTGAAATCATTCTCAGATCCAGCTTTTTAAAGATCAACTCTGAGTAAATAAATAGGACAGATAACTTACTTTATCAACTTTCGTCTTTCTGAGCAGCCATCACTAAATTGGTCTTTGTTTTAAAATGTTTAATGTTGCTGAATAGGGAAAGAGAAGCAGGACCGCATTGAACAAGATTTGGATCACATTGAACCAAGACTGCTGACTACCTGGGACTCTTCACCTGAGGGCAGAAAGCTGAAAAAAATCTTTTTTTTCTTTCTTTTCAGAGCTCTTGCACAGAAAATTTTAAAGGCGTTTTTCTGCTTTAAATACTCCCTTTACTTGTATGCCAAAATACATTTATTATTAAAACTTGAATTAATACTTGAGTTTCTTTTGTTTAGCTTTTTTATCTACTAGACTTTGAGTATAAGTTTTTTTGTTTTTTTTAATAGCTAAACTGATTCAGTTAGAGCCAGATATTCTCTGAATTGGGATAAATGAACCTTAGGTGAGAGAAGGGCTTTTAATCTAACATGCAGATGAAATGTGAAATGGTGGAAATGTATTTTCCACTTTAGTGGTGGTGAGTGAGTGTGGACAGTGGGCTGGAGGATTAGAGCAGCCTTATTTCTGTAAGAATTCATGTTCTATCTTTCTTTAGATGCCAAGGATCCTCCCTTATAAATCCTAACTTTTTCCCTTGAATTCTATTTATAGAATGTAAATCATCACGGTCATAAGTATCTGGGCATTCATTGGTTTTTCGGCTTCTGGAGGTCTCTCAGGTTCAGAGGAGTCAGCTTGAGGCTAGAGAGAGTTGCCTGAAGCCTGGTTCCTGTAGAGACTTGGTGCCCCTGCTCTGGAGTGAGTCTCCTGCGCTGTTCATCACTCCTCTTACAGTCTGTTGGTCTTTTCTCAGTGTGTGAGGACTCCAGCTGCAGTGTGGCTCCATTTTGCCACTTCAGATTTGTCCTGCTGTCCCCAGTCTGACAGGTGACAATTGGGCAGTCAAATGTGCTTCACTTGTTCTATGAGTTACCTTTAGACATAGTGAAAAATACGTTCATCTGAACTGGATTATCCAGGAACTGCGTGCCTGCCTGACATGTTGCTGAATAACAGAACAAGGCAAGGCTCTATATGGGACATTGTCATAGGAGCAGCTTATTTAATGGTTACCTTGTACTTGTTCACTTTTAGAGGGAGAGGGGGCTTTGGGTGAACACAGGCTTCTGGCCATTGTTTTTTTTCTCCCTCTGTTGCCACTCCCACAGATTTGTAACTACTTTCCAGGAGTGGATGACAACTCTAGAATTTGTTGGGGCTTCCCTGGTAATTCAGTGGTTAGGATGCTGAGCTTCCATTGTGGCAAGGGACAGGTTTGATCCCTGGTCGGGGAACTAAGATCTCACATGCCTCACAGTGTGGCTACAAAAAACCCCAGAATTTTCTTATGTTGAATATACTGGTTGCATTTGATTTTTCTTTTAACTTTTTGACAAAATTTCAGACTACAGAAAAATTGCAAAAATTCCCATGTATCTTTCATGCAGATTTCTTAAATATCCTTTTCTCTCTTTTATTTATATATATACACACTTGTTATACATACAGATATGTAAGTATGTGCTCATATATATTTCTTTTACTTGTCTTAAGTGCTTGAAAGAATGTTATTTATCCCTAATTTCCTATATTTCCTGAAGAGAAAAGCAATTTCTTACATAACTCAATGCCATGAGCAAAAATCAAAAGTTAATGTTGATGCATCTACAGCCTCTGTCCTCATTTGCCAGTTGTCCTCATAATGTTCTTTATAGCAAAGGAAAATCCCAGGTCATGCATTACATTCAGTTGTCGTATTTTTTTAATCTGGAGTACTTGTTTAGTCTGTGTGTTTCATGACATAAACATTTTTAAAGCTTGTAGACTACTTATTTTGTAGTATGTCCTTCTCTGGCTGTTTTCTGACCGAGTTTGTACTTGATGTTTGAGTGCCTCACTTTTCCAAAGTATTGAGTTCTGTAATTATGAAAAAGGGAAATAGTAAAATTCCTAAGTGGACATGGAGAAAGAACCACAGTAGCCAGATCTGTTCTGCTGAGAATGCTGACAATGGAATGGGCACGATTGTGGCAGCTGGCTTGGAAGAGTGCAGCCAGACTCCAGCCTCTCAGTTGAGCGCCCTCCTGCAGGTGATGCAGGTGCTCTGTGTTGTATAGTCTCTCTCTGGTTTGTGTTCAAAGCTGTAGCTTGGTGACCAGCAAGAGATGCTGGTTCCTCTGGCTTGTGTGTATCTTGCGTTTCACCCATCCCACTGCTGCCACCACCACATAGACACGGTCTTTTCCATCTTTTCCACCACGGCTAATCCACTGGGCTGTCTTTGTCTTTGCCTGTGCTGTTGTAACAGTGTCTTGCTGAGGCAGGACTCCTTTTCCTGAGTTACGACGCTCCCATGGCCACACTTGGGAAATGAAAGCACGGTGGCTAAGAGTGAGGCCTGCAGAGTCAAGCTGACTAGATCTGAATCCTGCCCCTGCTCTTGACTGCTAGGTGTGTGATCTTGGGCAAATAGCTCAACTTGGTTGAGTCTTCTACATAGGAATTTTGTGAGAATGAAACATGAAAATAATGGACCTAACATCTGTTGACTGCTTCCTATATACTAGTTGCTGTTTAAGTACTTTATAAAGCATAATTGATTGTGGTGATGCTTATTTTTCTAGAGCTGCTTTAATTATTCTTCAGACTCTAGCCCATTTATGACAAGAAATAACATGCATAATGCTGACATTTTTGATTAAGGTTTCCGGTTTGCCTATCCAGCAGATTGAAAGGTTAGTGGGTAGCAGGGGTTTTCAGTCACTGCTGTGTCAGAGATTGGTCTTTTCCTTTGCTGATCCATCATCTCTTCCTTTAGGAATGGGGTCTTTTGGGAAGTTTTACTGGCTCTGAGCTGATTTCAGAGTCTAGATATTAAGGAAATGGGAGTGGTGACAGGAAACAGGAGCCAGCAGCTGGGAAACAAGTTTGTAACTTGATGTCAGTGAACTGGTCTTCACTCCTAGAAGACAAAATTACATGCGACCCATTGGAAGAGCAGGTGTCTTAGCAGTTTGTTTCAGTTTTTCCATTTATGAGTGCATGATAGACAGCTGTTAAGAGCTATAACGTTTTCCATTGGGCAGTTAACTAGTAAACATTTTATTTTTAAAGTATGACATAGGCATTCAAAATTTCATGTGTCCTAAATGTAACTACTTAAAAGATTTGACATGTAAGCTGTATGAGTCTGTGAATTATTTCATGTAATCTTAAAAATTCTTATGGGCAGGCTCCTCTTAAATCTCATTTTCTTCCCCCATCTCTTCTAATTTAGACATGCCCTTGTGCAAGGTAGTGCAATAGCCATTTGATAGAAACATTGTTTTAAAGTTTTATTTATTAACTTCAAAAGGAGTCTTACTTCTCATTACTCTTGTATATTTAAGCCAGTGAAGAAAAAGAAGATAAAGCGAGAGGTTAAGATTCTGGAGAACCTTCGTGGTGGAACAAATATCATTAAGCTGATTGACACTGTAAAGGACCCTGTGGTAGGTGCCTAGCTGTTGAAGGGGAGAGAGAGGGGGGGTGTGTGTGTGTGTGTGAGAGAGAGAGAGAACCTGAAAATAATGCGAAACATTGTTATAATATGCTGGGAATGATTGTGTTTGTCTTTACTACTAAAGGATTTGAAAACCAGAAAAAATCGTGGTGGCCCAGTGATAAACTACCCACTACCACTTTTATGGAACCTTAAAGTATTTGTAGAAAAAAAATCCCTTTCCCAGTTTTATAGCCTCATTATTTTGATTCAGTCCACAAACTTTTGCTTCAAAGCTCCCTTATGCTCCTGCTTTTCTCCCAACTTTGAAAGCTTATTACTGCCAGTTAACAGTATTTTACCTCACTTAAGTAAGCCTGACATTTGAAAATCTGGTTTTACAGAAGGAGATAGGAAGTGTGGCCATGTGGACACTTTCCGTGGAGAACTGAACAGATCACAGACCCCTTGAGGTCACTATCTTGCTGTTTCTCATACTGGGCTTTAATTCAGCATCCACCGTTAGGGCAGATGCAGTTTAAATATTTTTATTAAAATGCTTAATTTTTAGACATTTAAAATATGCTGTTTAATTTTGTTTTCTCTCCTCCTCGGAAATAACCTAACCTTAAGTATTTATGATTAGGCAAGCTTCCCATCCAATTTCTGTTCTTTTACCTCTTCTACCTGAAAATTTTCTCTGTTCTCCCGTGATAGCTTTTTAAGAACATCTTTGCTTCTGTCTGCTGAAGACATTCTCATAATAATGTAGCTAGCACGCATTGAACACTTACTATGTGCCAGGCATTATTCTGAGTGTTTAATGCAATTATATCGTTTAATCTCTACAACAGTCCAGTTGGGTAGGTACCATTATTGTCCACGTTGTCACAGTGTACAGATAAGAAAACTGAAGCCTGCAGAGGTTAAGTAAGTTTCCCAAGATTACAGTTTTTCCTTTGGATCCTAAAAGATTGAGAAGGATGGTTACATGCTAGATTATACCTAACTGGCATTAAAAATATATCCCAGCCTGGGCTTCTCAGGTGGCTCAGTGGTAAAGAATCCTCCTGCCAATGCAGGAGACGCAAGAGATGCGGGTTTAATCCTTGGGTCGGAAAGATGCCCTGTAGAAGGAAATGGCAGCCTGCTCCAGTATTGTATTCTTGCCTGAATAATTCCATGGGCTACAATCCATGGGGTTGCAAAAGAGTCAGACACTGCTGAGCACACGCATACACACAGAAGTTGCAAAAGTAGGAATGATGACTGTTAAGTGGATGAACATTAAAGGTTTACTATGTTTAAAAAAAAATGTATCCCAGCCTAATCAGTTCAGATTGATTTAACAGTAACTCTGGACTGCATGATCCTTGGAAATGGCCTGCATTGTGAGCCAGTATGTAGTTTTACACCTAGTGCATCTCTATTTTGCTTTATATGTGTGGGTGTGTGTGTTAACAAAACTTAGCGGTTCCTGTCATTATTTTTGTAATGTTACTTAAAGCATGCGTGTTTTACATGATACTTAATACAAGTAAATCAAAGTGAATGAAAACCAACAGGGAACCCTCGTCCCCTAACTTGTAGGGGGACAGGCTTGCTTCGAGCCTGTAGAGAGATCTGGTGGTCTTGTTGAAACCTTTCAACATTGGGCTAACAAGGAATCCTTGGGCTGCTCCTTGTTCTGGTAAAGACATGCATGTGTGCACTGTGGCCTGTTTGCTTTGTAACTATTACCTACTTCGTTGAGCAGAACTGCACAGTCATAAAGATTTTCATGATCCTGAATTTCTTCCTATAGCCTTTTCAGTTCAGTTCAGTTGCTCAGTCGTGTTCGACTCTTTGCGACCCCAGGAATCACAGCATGCCAGGCCTCCCTGTCTATCACCAACTCCTGGAGTTTACTCAGATTCATGTCCATCGAGTCAGTGATGCCATCAGCCATCTCATTCTCTGTCATCCCCTTCTCCTCTTGCCCCCAATCCCTCCCAACATCAAAGTCTTTTCCAATGACTCAGCTCTTCGCATGAGGTGGCCAAAGTACTGGAGTTTCAGCTTTAGCATCATTCCTTCCAAAGAAATCCCAGGGCTGATCTCCTTCAGAATGGACTAGTTGGATCTCCTTGCAGTCCAAGGGACTCTCAAGAGTCTTCTCCAACACCACAGTTCAAAAGCATCAATTCTTCAGTGCTCAGCCTTCTTCAAGCCCCTGCTTTTCTCTCAATTTTGAAAGCTTATTACTGCCAATTAGCATTATTTTACCTTACTTAAGTAAACCTGACTTCTTGAACATCAAATGTTGACCATTTTGTACTCATTACATTAAAATTTATAGTGCTTTAAAAACACTTGATTTTATATGGTTTTGGTGGGGAGCACATCTTTGAAAAGAGACATTCTCTAATTATCCCTAGCCACAGCGTAATTTCACATTATACCTTAGTGACAATCATACACTTGGGCGGTTTTTTTGATTGTGGAAAGACCAATGGTAAATTACCAAGACCTATGATAATTTTGTAAAATGTGTCTGGTTCATGAAACCAAGGTGAAAACTTACTACTCTGTTTGTAGTTGGCAGGCTGGAACAGAGCATATACATCTTCACATAATGTGCCAGGCCCACTGACAGGTTGGTCAGAAGATAGACTCCTAAAAAACAAAACCAAAAAAAACAAAACCTTTATAATGAAAACTGCAACCATTTACAGAAGTAAAATGAATAGTATAATGAACCTCTTTGCACACATCACCCAACTTTAGCTCAAGTTAATCAGCTTGAGGCACTTTGTTTCATCTGGACCCCACCTACGTCCCCACCACCCACCATCCCCAGTTGTTTTGAAGCAAATTTCAGACATAACATTTCAAGGGGATTCTTTCTTAATAAGCTCTCCCTAATGAGTGAATCTCTCTTTGATCTAAGTGGGATTTGAGGATGGGCCAGTATGACAGAAGCAAATTAAATTTATTGTTTGAATACTTAACGAAGCATTAATATTCTCTCTTGCAGTCAAAGACACCAGCTTTGGTATTTGAATATATCAATAATACAGATTTTAAGGTGCGTATATGCTGTTTCTTTCTGGCATGGGGTTAATGGGGAGTGGGGAGGTGGGGATAATTACTGTTGCTACTCTGGAGCACAAGGGACCAGGAAAGCCCATTGCTGAGAGCAGGAGATAACATTGGGTGGATTTCTTTCAGCATTAGTACAGGATACAGAAAGGGGTTAGATTCTTGCAGTTGGTGAAATTAAGCATTACTCTTTGTCCTGCTTACTCTGGGAATTACTACTAGGCTGGGTCTAAGTTAATGCCTCATCTGTAATGCTCATGTTGTAGACATGATGGGTGGATGTTAATTTTAATTTTCATAGGAATCTTACATTCCTGATAGGAAGTGATAAATGGATACAGAACTTGTGTGAAAAGAGTCAGTATTGGACCTTGGATTCAAGCTATCAAATGGTGTGTGTGTTCATGCACACTGTATACAAAGCAAATGACAGAATCACTGCTTTTAGGAAAGCCCTGTTTCGGGGGCTTTCGTCTGTTTATAGTGCATGTTAGTTTAGACTTTAAAGTGTTTAAAAGCATGGTTTTAAGCTGATTTTTCATGTATTTGTTTTTTATTGTTCAAACACTGCAACCTTCTGATAAGAGATCAGACATACTGAGCGTGGTAGAGCATAATATGAAAACCAATATAAAAACAAATAGTAGTATTGATTTTTAGGGGCTTTTAGGTGATTATAATTCTTCATCAGTGTAGAAAAGGCTTGTGATTTTGTTGTGTTGTGGAAATTAGGAAAAAACCCAGTTAGCAATTGAAAGACGGGGAGTGATCCTTTTGGGTGAAAATAAAAGAATTTTATCCTCACATTTACTTTTTCTTAAGTAATCACTCTAAAATAAAGTCAGTTAGTGAAAATATGCACAAACGGGTATTATGCCTTATAAAAACAGTAAGCAGGTTTTATATTCAGTACAATTATCCCTTGTTATCCATGGGAGATTGGTGATTGGTTCTAGCCCCCATCCCCAGAATACCAAAACCCAAGGCTTATATAAAAATGGCATTTATATTAAAATGGCACAGTATTTGCATGTAACGTATGCACATCATAAAAGATGGTACTTTAAATCATTTCTAGATTACTTGTTATACCTGCTACTACTGCTAAGTCGCTTCAGTCATGTCTGACTCTGTGCGACCCCATAGATGGCAGCCCACCAGGCTCGCCCATCCCTGGGATTCTCCAGGCAAGAACACTGGCGTGGGTTGCCATTTCCTTCTCCAATGCATGAAAGGGAAAAAGTCATCTCTAGATTACTTGTTATACCTAATACAGATTAAAGGCTGTGTAGGTAGTTGGTGGAGCACAGCAAATTCAACATTGTGGAATTTTTGTTTTTTCAGTCCATGGTTGGTTGAATCCTCGAATACAGAGGGACAGTTGTATCGCTTTTCCCATATTAACAAATTTCCTTGTGATGTAACTCCTTAAAGGTGAACTCTGAACAGTGGGATATATATTTCTTCATTAACTAGCAGAGCAGTACTTAGCTGGTAGAGTACTGTGCTGATATATGTAACTAATCACACTTTTGCTATGAACAACTGAGGTTTTATTAAGAATGTCTATGATTGGGAATGTGTGTGTGTTTCTTAAGAAACAGGCTTTAATGAAACCAAACATTTTTGAAATGCAAATTTAAAAGCTTGTCTTAATGGAACTTCATAGTGAAATCCCTTAGGTTTCAGTGCCTCTGCTTCCTTAATGAATGTTTACCAGTTATATAGCCACACATGTAAAAATTTTACTTCACCATTTTTGTGCTTCTCAAGTTGACAGCTGCTTTGTTGATTTAATGACATACAGAGGATCAGTTTTGAATTCCTAGAGAAATCTGACTTTGTACAAAGGAGATGTTTTGATGGCATATATCCTCTAAAGGATTCCTTTAAAAGGATCATGGGAAATTGATGTTTTTTGAGGCTTGTATATCTGAAAACATCTTTATTTTATCCTCCCAATTAATATATTTGCCATGATAGAGAATTCTAGGTTGTAGTTAAGGATTGCCTCAGAATTTTGAAGGGATTGTTCCACTATTAACCACTGAAGCCACTGGTTTCATCTTATGTGTGATCTGCCTTTTTTTTTTTTTCCCTTATGAAAGCTTTTAGTATTTTCTCTTTATTCTCAGTCTCTGAAATTTCACAGTGATGTGCTTTCATATGGGTTGCTTTCATCCTTTGTTCTGGGGACTTTTTAGTCTAGAAACTCATGTCTGTCCGTTTTGGAAAAATATTTTTAATGTTCTTTTCTTCCCTTTCTTCTTTGTTCTCACTTTCTAGAACTCATTCAAATGTTAGACTTCTTATCTTGGAACTCTATTTTCTTCTCTGAATTTTTAAAAATAGTATTCTGTTCTTTTATGTTTTATGTCATATCGTCTATTTTCTCACTGAGAATATGTCCCCCCCCCATTATGTTTTCTTCTTCCTGTCTTTTTCTGTTTTTCTTCCAGATTCCCTTTCTGGGGGTGTTTTTGGTTTTTGTCTCTGTTGCAGTTGTCTGAAATGTCACAGGTTTTGAACGCCTGTGCCTACTGTAGTGTTAATGAACTGACTACTGATTGTCAGCTCTTGTCTCGAGGATGCAAGCCTGCCTGCCAGAATCTTAGTTGAGGAGAGCTATAGGAAGTGCCTATGGACTTAAGACTTAATTTCCCCTTTCTAGTGTGGTGTTGAAAACATTTTCCTACTTGCAGTTCAGTCTCTCTGCCCTTTTTCAATGATACCTGGAGTCGCCAATTCCTGAGCCTTTCCGTAGTTTTTCAGTGTGAAGTGTTTGCTACTTACTGGGCCCCGTCTGCTGGCAGAATGTTGGCAGAATTCTCAGCTTTTTTGGTCTGCTCAGTCAACTGGACATCTGTTTTACAGCTTCAAAATTGGTTGTCTCTTCCATTCTGTTAGTATTGTGGATGAATCCTCGCTCCCCCTGCTGCTTTTACAGATATTTTTGAGGAACTTTGGGAAGAAGCAGAGGTAGGGATGGGTTGGTTCTGCCATGTTATTAAACTGGAGGTCCTTTTTGAATGTTCAAGCCATGCCATCATAGTCAACTTAAAAGATCTTAAGTATCAGGTAGCATATGTGTGTTTTGGAAGAGCAGACTGCAACAGGAAAATCACTTTTTTTCTGGATAGTAAACTGGCCTTAAGTGGGGAAATTGGTTGATTTAATGTCTGTGTTCGTCAGGCTTTTTGTTTTGTCCTGTGTCCATCTTATTAGGAAAGGTTTTTATTTATTTTACAGTCTTTCTGATTTTGCTGTCAAAATTGTACCAATTCATAAGTTAGATAACTTTTCCTTTCTGTTCTCTGAAAATTTACATAAAATGGGAATGATCTAGGTGTCTTCTGAGGTGGGGAGAAGAGACTTTGGACTACACTTTCCTTTTTAAAATATACTCTTGGTTAAAGTTTTATTCCAGTTTTATATATCTTCCTAGGTCTATTTAGATAATTATTTCTAAAGCTGTCTAAATTATATTCACATAAAGTTATTGACAGCATTCTCTTAGAACTTAAAATTTTAGTGTGCCTGTAATTATGCCTTCCTTTACATTTGTAATATTATTTGTACCTTTACTTTCTTTTTCATCTTTTTTTAAAAACTTCAGATTGTTAGTGATCTCTTAGTAATGCTTTCAATAAAATCAGCTTTTGGTTTGTTCAGATAGTTTTTGTTGTTTATTTCATTCTGTTTCTGCCCTTGTATTAATTATTTTCTTCTTTCTTATTTTCTTTTTTGGGTTTTCACTATTTTTCCTGTTAACTTCTTGAGTTGAAGTCAGCTCATTTGATTTGTTTCTGTCTGTCTTGGTTGGTAGTAAGTGTGCTTTAAGTCTATACAACCCTGAGCACCATTTTAGCCACATTCAATGGTTATGTAACTCATGCCTATATAGTTTTCAGACTACAAGTACAAATTCCAAACTTGTGGATTTGGAATTTTTCCCTCAAACCTTTTCACTTTGAAAATTTAAAAATCTGCTGAAAATTGAGAACAGTAGCACAGTTAATACCCTTTCATTACCTAGATTACCAGTCGGTACTGTTTTGCCACATTGGTAGTTATTTCTCCCTCTCCTCCTCCCTACCTTCTATCTTTTTGTTGAAATTATCTTAGAGTACAGTTGTAAACATCGCGATACTTCACTCTCAGAAATGCCAGCCCTGGAACTAGGTAGGCCATTTTCCTACATAACCACAATACTGTTAGTACTCTTAAGAATTTTATATAATAATGCCATCTAATATACAGTATAGAGTTTATATTCAAAAGTTTCCCAGTAATTATTGTCCTGGAAATGTCCATTCAGGATCCGCTTGGCTTTTTTGTTTGTTTTGTATTTTAAATGATTCTTGGGACTTCCCTGGTGGTTCAGTGGTTAAGACTTCGAGCTTCCACTGCAGAGGGGCACAGGTTGGATCCCTGGTGGGGAAACTAAGATCCCACATGCCCGAATGGCATGACCTCTCTCCCCCAACCCCCCCCCAAAAAAAGATTCTTTTAATTGTTTCCTTATTGATTGCATTGTGTCCAGAAAACATCTCTATAATTTTGATATTTGGGATTTGTTTATGGTTACTTTGTGGCTTTGGTACATGGTCATTTTTTATATCAAGCTTGTTAATTTAGATCTTATTCAAATTTTCTATGGCCTTGCTGATTTTTTTTCCTTTGATATTTTATTTTGTGGTAGAGGTAATGGTTTGGTAGTTTCTCCTTAAAATAATCAGTTTTGATTCATATATGTCAAAATGATGATAAAAGATACATGGTGATATTTAGAATACAAGACAAAACTTGAAAACAAGTGAATAGAAAAAGCCAGTTTCTCGAAATTGGAATGAGTAGTTATAGAAAACTCCCAAACTCAAAATTGTCTCAAGAAAGCTAAGGTACTGTTTTAAGGTAGAAAGGGTTTTTGTTGAGACATGGGTCTCAGTTATCCATGCCTTTGGAAAAATGTAAATAAAAGTGAATATGCATTTTAAGTAAAAGATATATCATTTGGGCATTTAAAAAATTTATAAGACATCCCAAATGGATTCCATCCTGAGAAGATGGTAGACCCATATTAATCCATGGAAAATGTCATATCACTCACGTAAAATTAGGCCTTGACTACCTGATTATCTTGAGGCCTTGTTAATGCTGTTAAGGTTTGATGTGGAGATGGTGCATTCACAGACTAGAAGTTTCCTTAATTGGGGGAACAAAATTTACTTTTATATAGATGATTGACATTTTGTTATTTCTCTGTAAGGCATTTTCAGGTAATTTGTGGTAACTTTGATGTGCTTGATTAATGATTTGTTCTGCTTCCTTAAATTTCTAAAAAATGTTGCCCTTGGTTTCATTCTGGCTTTTGGGATTGTGTGTAAACAGTGCCTGCTGCATTCGACACCTTTCACTTTCACACTCCCCTCACTTTCTCTTCTCCCTTCACGGGGACCACTGGTTTCTGGATGTAGACCAAGCCATGTGCGGCAGGGAATGTGCAGACTGTGTGTGTAAGGTGAGAGTTTGCTGTGTTGGTGATTCCCGTGTCTGGTTGTGAACCTTCTTGAGGTGAGAATTCCTCTTGAATGACGGTTGTCAGGAATGGAGGCTTGGAATCTGAAGCTGCACTGTGACCAGACGTCAAGAACTGTCTGTGTGTGGACGGCATGAGTGAGGCCCCCTTGTGGCCGTTCCTTTCTTGGTGTTGGTTTTATATCAAGTGATTGGTTTAGTCTCTAAGTCGTGTCCGACTCTTGCTATCCCGTGGACTGTAGCCTGCCAAGCTCCTCTGTCCGTGGGATTCTCCAGGCAAGAACACTGGAGTGGGTTGTCATTTCCTTCTCCATCAAGAGGGCACTGTGATTCTCTTAAGCAGATTTCATTTTTCCCATTCTTCTCAGACTTTCTGAGGTTAATTAAAAGGCCCAGGAAATTTCTGCCTTGGGCCTTGGGCCCTTTGAATAGTCCTGGTGTGTAACTGACTTGTAGGTCAATGCCAGTGTGTTTGAGGCTTTGGAACCAAAGTAGGGTTGGTGAATAGTTTCTTCCTCAGCACCTTCGTAGACTTCCAGGAAGCGTAGGGTTGTTTTGTTTTCCAAGGTCACTTACTTTATGAAAATGTAAGTAAAACTAACTTCCTGTCAGTATTTGGCAGTTGGTTAGTTAGTGTTCTCCACGTTAGCTAAGAAGAGTGGAGGAGAAGTATGGTTCTTGTGAAATTTCTCTTCCTAATTTGTCATGAAGCCTTAGTACTAGTGTTTCTTGAAGACGGTTTTAATTCTGTTCTGTTGACTAGTGAGCATCATCAAAGACATATTTATTGACCGCCTTCTGTGTGCAAGCACAGAAATGCCACACGTGGTGTGAGGTACATAAAACATGTCATTCTGCTATGCAGGGACTTAGAATATAGACAGAGTTGTACCTGGTTATCATGATTGTACCTTGACATGCTTGGTTGGGGGAGGGAAAGTTCAGAGGTCTTGAGTCACCAGATCAGTGACTGCCAGCAGCCACGGCACCCATTTGACCCCTCACGCATATGCATGTGATATTGCAGGGGTGGCAGCATAGGACTCGGCGTGTGGGCAAAGTGAAGAAGCCTCTCACTGTTCACAGCAGAGGGAGAAAGTATCTTGAGAATTCCAGGTCACTGCCAGAGCCCAGGTGCAGACGGTTAACGTGGGACACTGCTGCTGTCCGTGTCCTGTGAGCGCCCCAGAGAACAGTGGCCTGCTGGGAATTCAGAAGAGGAGGAGACCGCGGTGGGCTCTGGGGAGCCTGGGTAGAGTGGTTAGGACGCCACCGGCTCAGGTAGCCGGGCAGGCATTCTGGATTTGCCAGAGGGAAGAACAGAGGTGAAAAACACGGGTTTGTTTGATCAGAGTGGGAGATTCCTCAGGGCTTCAGTGAAGAGAGAGCTACAAAAGCTGGAGGAAGCCCGACTCTGACTCTTGAGTCCTGTTACAGGTGTGGTTTGGTCTCTTCCTTCCCAGAGCTGAAAAATGAGAGGGAATGTCAATCAGGACTTTGTGATGCGTTAGACTAAACACTATAGTCAACAGGTGTTTTTTGTATCAATATTGCATTAAAAGTGATACGAGTTGGAGTAGCTGGAAATACTATGCTGGCAGTCCAAGGACGTTTGTTTTACGCCTTACGCTATTGCTTGGTATGGACACCGCATGGTACAAAAGGAAAGCCTTCCGTGCATGATAAAGATCCAAATAATAGCCCACATTTGTTTCCTGGAAATAGAATATTCTAGCCCTCTGAGGATTATTAGAAAATGCTCTTTCCACTTTCATGGTCTGTTTATTGACTTGAGGTTTACTTGGCACCATCTGTGGGTATGATCTCCTTAACTCTCAGAGGAAGAGCTGATTTGGCACTCAAGGAGATGGTATCCCCGGCCTGTGTCTGTACATATAGGCTGTCTGTTGGTGTGCTTCTGAGAAGCCTTTCTTGCTATGCAGACTTGGGGGAGAACAAAATGCCTGGGTGTTTTGTTATGAGTGAGTCTGTCCTGAGCAGAAGTAGTGGCATGTTCATGCCATTGGGCCTGAAAATGGTTCTGTCCAAGCAGGGTCAAACTCCAGTAGTGGAGCAGCTCCAAGGCACCACCAGTGTACTGGGAAGGATGTTTTCATTCTCTGTGGTGCTCTGAGTGAATTAGATACTCTTACTAAACTGGAGGGAGAGTTACTTATACTTAAAAGAGGAAATTTGAGAAAGAGACTAAGTCCTGGTGGTAGAAAATGTTAGGTTTGATTCTTGGAAATTTTTTTCCTAAAAAATTTTTTCAAACAGGTAGTATGTTTACATAGATTTAAAATATTAATATATGGGCTTCCCAGGTGGTGCTAGTGGTAAAGAACCCACCTGCCAGTGCAAGAGACATGAGTCGTGGGTTTGATCCCTGGGTTGATAAGATCCCCTGGAGGAGGAAATGGCAGCCCACTCCACTATTCTTGCCTGGAGAATTCCATGGACAGAGAAGCCTGGTGGGCTGCTGTCTATGGGGTCACAAAGAGTCAGACACAACTGAAGCAACTTAGCAAAATATTAATATAAAGTGATACACAATGAATAGACATTCTTGCAGATACAAATACTCATATGTTGTAGTTTCCCCCCCTTTTACACAGACGCACTGTATATACACTGTTCTGTTCCCCTTGAAGAGAGTCCCTACGTGGCTTGAGTCTTCCAATAGAGAAACAAAATAGGTTCGATAAAGGTGTACTGATTCATAGAAGATGTGGCTTGAACTGATGGGAAAAGAGTTATTATTTATTGTCTAAATAATAATAATACAGTTTCCAACAGGGGTTTGTGATGATTTAAATGAACCTGGATATGCTAGATTCTATTCTGTCTCTTAGAAATCGACATTTAAACAAACAAAATTCTCAATCCAAAACAAACTTTGAATTACCCGTTATGAAAACTGTCATTTGTGTCAGTTAGGCCTGGAATCATTTTCAGAACCCATATCCATCCCTCCCTCCCTCCTTTCCTTCTTTTTTTTTTTTTTAACATTTCACCCTACCACTCCTCCCCCGCACCTCAAACATTCTGCATCTTTAGTTACTATCAGTTTTCGCCCATAAAGTGTTCTTTTTTCCAGCCTGAAACTGATTTTTGGAGGATTGGAGGGTTTTTTCTTTTTTTTATTTCGTTAAGTCTCTTGCCCTCTCCAGATGCTATAGCAGTTCATTTTCCTCGTGGTCTGTCTTGTCACCGTTTTACCATGTGGGCTGATGAAGTTTTCCAGGTTCTACTGTCCACTGAGAACTCAGTTCTCTAAACTGTGGTGCTGCAGTGGGAGTCATTTGCTTGAAGTTCATTAAGAATATGAGGACAATTGGACAACTTGGACTTCACCTCTATAATAATGTAATTGTGACTGTTGAAATCATGGAGCACTTACACAAGTTTTTAAAAGATCCAAGTTGGTGTAAATGGGTTTAATGCCTTTGGAATTTCTTTCATTTTTTCTTCTGAAGACTGAAATATTAGACCTTTGTCTTTAGTCTTTGCCTTCATTTGTTCCAAATCAGGTAGCAAGAGGTTCTGGGGTTCTTGAGTGACATAAGCACCAAGTTTACCGAGAATAATGACAAACTTCAGGATAGCACCAGGCAGTAAGACTAAATTAACTTTCTGTTTTCTGAAATCCATTCCAGCAACTGTACCAGATCCTGACAGACTTTGATATCCGGTTTTATATGTATGAACTACTTAAAGTAAGTAACAGTCATAAACAGTGAATTTTTTTCAGGATTATTCATAAAAGAGTTTTTTGAGAGGACATAATAGAACTCAAGAAGAATATATCTTGACACCCAGAGAATTTAATGGGTTTGAGGTGGGGGTGGGTGCGTAACTTACTGAGGCCTTCATTGTGGGATCTTTACATAGAAACTTTACAGTGGACCTGAGAAAAATGGCCAGGTTAGGGGTACTGGGAACAGTATACCACAGATTAGAATCTCTGTCTTCATAACTCTTGTTGGTTCTTGGTTTTTAATTGTTTTGTTTTTTGCTGTTTAATTAATGCTTATTAGTTTTCAATACATATCAAATCACCCCAAACTTAGTGACTTTTGGAAAACAGTTTATTTGCCATAATTCACTGGATTGGATGGGTGGGTCTTTTGATCTGGGTCAGCTTGACTAGGGCAAGAAGGTCCAGGCTGGGATAGCAGCCAGTGTAGCTTGAGGTTTCATCCTTCAGAAAGTTGGTTTGGGCTACTTGCCATGGCGGTCTCAAGTCCCAACAACAAGAGAGGGCAAACCTTGATATATGTAAGCTCTTTACAAGCCTCTGCTTTTGTTACATTTACTAATGCCCTACTGGCCAAAGCAAGGCACGTGGCCAGGCCTGGATTCAAAGGGTGAAGTAGTAGATGCTACTTTTTCATGGGCAGAGCGTTAAGTTACATCATGGAAGGACATGCATACAAGGATGGTGGACATTTTACAGGCATCCTATTGTTGCCATTTCTCATAGTCCCTTTCTTTTTTAAAAAAAAAAACTTTTTATTTATTTGGCTGCACTGGGTCTTAGCATGTGGAACCTTCTTTACCACATGCAGAATCTTTAGTTGCAGCATGTGGGATCCAGTTCCCCGAGCAGGGATCGAACCCAGGCCTCCTGCATTGGCAGCTTGGAGTCTTAACCACTGGTCCACCAGGGAAGTCCCCATAGTCCCTTTCTTATATGAGTCAACCTACCCTGTAACCTACGTGTTTAGCCCTGGCTAATTAATGGTGACATGCAAGGAGAGGCGATGAATGGATTTTCTAGGAGACTTACTAATCCCAGGACTGAAATTTTCAGATGTTATTGATTGACTAAGGAATGATCTTTTTTAGTTTGTCTAGGTAAAAACTTAAGAATTCTAAAAAGGTTTGTACAATGGAGTAGACTAATGTTTTTTTACGGTCAGGGGTCATGAAGAACCTAATGAAAACTGAGCCACCCTCATGCATATAAAAATATACATATAACATTACATAAAGTTTTAGGATGGAATGCATGAATCTCAATTTAAGAACCTCTGGAAGAATGTAGAGGTGTCCTTATATTAGGTCACAGCGTCCCAATAACAGTAATAATACACGTCTTTGCAGGTTTGTCATTTCAGTGGCCCCCAGTGCCTGATGCCCTCTCTGCCTTCTGGAGGCAGCAGCTACACGGTGGGGGTCATACTTTCTGCTAATGAGGCAGAGAATCCCAGATGAAACTTGAAAAACATCTTTCATGCCTAATGGTCAGAAACTATCAGGTTTTTAAATTGAAATAATTCCCCCAAGGAATTTAAGAGCAGTCAGTACCTCCACAGGGAAGCCAAATAGTGAACTTGGTGAAAAAATTCATCCCCTTACTATATTTGTTCAGCTGTTGCTTTCTTCAGGTATTTTTCACACCTTAGGTATTGTGGTCCTAATTAGTTTATTCCTTTGGGCAAAGACTGGGCAAAATGACAGAATCAGCACTTGCTAAGTTTTCTCAAAGACGGGGAAAAATAGGGATAGGGAAGAAGTGTAGAAAATATTGAAGGAACTGAGGTCCAGGGCTGCAGAGTGATTGCTTGGTGACTCACTCAGGCTTCCTGTCCAAGCTCCTGGTTCAGGTTTAGGGCAGTGTGTCCTCAGGAGCCCTGCTTCCCTACACACTGCCCCAGAGCCAATGTGGAGTCTTGCTGCCACTGTTGATAGAAAACAAGACAAAGAGAAAAATTAAATTGAAGTACCATATAGGACAGTGCAGTTACAGAAGATTTCTCTCCCTGCATAGATTATATTCTCACCTTTTCCACCATAGTTTGGTTTCACCTGTTCTTGACCTTCATGTGAAAAGCGTCATATACTGTATACTCTTTTGTGTCTGGGAAAAGCAAATTTGCATATTCCTAGAGCGCTGGTTGTATGGGTCATATTCTGGCTCATATATTCCTAGTACAGTGCCCTTGCTATTCTAATCCCAGCGGTCCTCAGTCTGGCTCACTTTGTCCCTCAGAATGTTTGGCAATGTCTGGAGCCATTTTTGGTTCTCACAATTGGAGGGATACTGTTGGCATCTTGTGGGGAGAAGCCAGGGATTCAGCAAAGCAACATGGGTAAATCTTAGGAAAATTGTGCTGCATAAGAGAAGATAAAGTACTTACATTGTATCACTTCATTTTATGAAGATCCAGAAAAGGCAGACCTGTAGTACAAGTGGTAGAGTAGTGGTTGGGAGGAGAGGAAAGGAGGCGGCAGACAGGATTGGAAGCTTAAGGGAGTTCTTGGGATGATGAAAAAATTCTAAAACTGGATTGTAGTCATGGTGGCACAACTTGAGGAATTTACTAAAAAACCATTGACTTGTACATTTAAAAAACTTAGCTCCATATCAGTGATCATATAGGAAGCAATTTTCTCCCTTAGAGTCATAATCATAATTTGTGAAGCCCAACTGGCTCAGGGATTGTTTTTAAGGACAATACTAATATTAGAAGACATGTTAATCTAGAAAACTCATATGGGGCACTTACCTGAACGACTAGCCGTGTTGCAGATAAGATTGGGATGTCATTTTTCATGTCCATGTGGATCCTTCATGTGTTGTTTGAACTATTATGAGAAGTGACTCCAGTGTGGTTCCTCAGTCTGGTTTTAAACTAAATTAATTAAACTTCAAATTAAGCCAACATATGATTTCTAAATCCAGGTGGCTGGTCTGTTGCTACCAGCGCCAAGTAGGAGAGAAGTGCCTGAATAAGTATTAATATATCATCCCCCTTTTAAAGAAACTTCTATAATAGCCCTTGGTATCCTCTCCACAGCCCCCTTTCTACCAGCTGCCAGCATAGTGTGCCCAGGGAGCAAGGGGTGCCTCCTGAAGCATGTTTTTTCTCTTTTACTACAGACAGTAAGACTACCCTTTGGGAGATTGTGTTCAAATCAAGCTGTCACAATGAGCATATACTTGCACTGGGGGGCACGGGTGATTGAGGGTTTGCTTACTTTTCTCTGTGCTTTCTCATCTAATAGGCTCTGGATTACTGCCACAGCAAGGGAATCATGCACAGGGATGTGAAACCTCACAATGTCATGATAGATCACCAGCAGAAAAAGGTACCATTACAGCCAGGCAGCGGCCTTTCATTGGAAGGCTCGACCCAAACTCTGGCCAGTACCTAGGTGGTTTCTAAAGACCCA
Organism: Oryx dammah; assembly: GCF_014754425.2. Taxonomy (NCBI): domain Eukaryota; kingdom Metazoa; phylum Chordata; class Mammalia; order Artiodactyla; family Bovidae; genus Oryx; species Oryx dammah. The sequence goes on from NW_024070197.1 coordinate 38,715,711, forward strand.
TGCTGTTTCCTTTGGCAGACTTATGACACTGTTACTGCTCTAGACTCCAGTGTTGGTTTCTACTTCACATAAGCGTAGCACATAAGGAAAGTAGACAGCTGACCCTAACTGTAGTCGCTTGTTTGCTATGGTCATGGTTTTCCTAGAGGGCCTCAAAAAGAAACTACAGCTGGTGATTTTTACTTCCTTTCTTAATGACCCTCAGACCAATCTGCCTGGCCTTAAAAGTACACATGGGGCCCTCCTGTTTTTGAAACTCAGTTCTGATTGTCCCTGACTGGTGAGTAAATGAATCAACTAGTGTTAGATTAGTGAAGAGCTAGAACAGTGCTTCAATCCTGGAGTGGGGCAACCCTTTCTGTTACGACTAGAGCTTATAATGGAAACTGTGAGTAATGAGGGATGTGTTAACACTTGCAGCTGGTTATGGGCACAGAAGACAAGCTTAAGCTTTATTGATCGAGAGAAATGATAAGCCAGGATAATTTAAATGTTAAGGAAAAACAACTAAGATTCCAACCAAGTGCTCTGCTCTAGAAATGACCTCTTAGCAGTTCCCAGAAGGTACATGTGCCTTTTTAAAAGCCAGTGCACTTGATAACATTTTTTATGTGGCCAAAGATTATCAAATGGGATGTGGCCTTGTTGTAAGACAGAGGCATCTGGAGACACTTCTTTCACATGTTTTGTTTCTGTCGTATTTATAGCTGCGACTGATAGACTGGGGTCTGGCAGAATTCTATCATCCCGCCCAGGAGTACAATGTCCGAGTAGCCTCCAGGTACTTCAAGGGACCAGAGCTCCTTGTGGACTACCAGGTAAAGCTGTTAATGAGGCATCACTGAGTTCTTCTTACATTTGCTTAGGGCTTTTCCTGGCTTTTTTGTTTTCCTGGTTTTTATTTATAGTCAGTTTGGTTATATTCAAAATCCAGTCTATATTCTACCCCAAAATGATAAAATGATAATGATGGATTTGTCTCAGCTACTTTTTTTGGCTTTGAATTTTAAAATATCTATAGAAGATTAGAAACTCAGGTTACATTTGTAACCCCCTTCTTTATTTCCATAGATGTATGATTATAGCTTGGATATGTGGAGTTTGGGCTGTATGTTAGCGAGCATGATCTTTCGAAAGGAGCCCTTCTTTCATGGACAGGATAACTATGACCAGGTAAGCAAACACCCATCTGACTCCCATCCATTTTGGGCAGATGCCAAGAAAATAGCATCTTGATAGGAATGCTGTTGTTGAGCCCCTAAATACCACTCAGTGTAAGCTTTTCTTCAGGGTAAAGAATTTCACAGAATCTTATCTATGGTCCCAAAGATAGAGACAGACAGTGCTGTGTTATGCCCAACTTCCAAGTTGAGTCTATAAAAGAGCTAAGTACCTCCTTGTACAAGATTCTATTTGTTTGGTTTTGTTTTTTGTTTGTTTTTAGGCTGTGCTGGGTCCTCATTGCTGCACATGGCCTTTCTCTGATTGCAGAGAGCGGAGGCTACTCTGTCACTTTGGTGCGCGGGCTTCTCATTGTGGTAGCTTCTCTTGTTGCAGAGCACAGCTCTAGGGCATGTGGGCTTCCGTAGTTGCAGTTCTCGGGCTCTAGAGCACAGGCTCAGTAGTTGTGGCTCATGGGCTTAGTTGCTGCATGGCATGTGGGATACTCAGGGACCAGGGATCGAACCCACATTCCTCGCACTGGCACGCAGATTCTCAACCACTGGACCACCAGAGAAGCCCATAGGTATTAGGTTTTATGTCCCCATAATCATCAGCTTCTAAAAGATTATTGTCATAAGTTGTGTTATCCTTTTAAAGGCATTTTGAAAATGTGCGTTCATGTGAACTTCATGTCCGTGAGTCTGCTGCCTGTCTGCCCTGGGCTCAGATCTGTATCTGTTCCCTGGAAATGTAGTGATGTGGAAGCCTTCTAATTCCTTGGTCCAGCATCCCTGCGGGCTTCCAGTGAGTTCTGTGCTCAGTGATTTGGTCAGTTTGTTTTGTGTTTCAGCTTGTTCGCATTGCCAAGGTTCTGGGTACAGATGAGCTGTATGGGTATCTGAAGAAGTATCACATAGACCTAGATCCGCACTTCAACGATATTCTGGGACAGTAAGTAAGAGAGAGAGAAAGAGGCTCTTAATTTATCGCAGGGGAAAGGGTAGCCGAAATCACTTTCTGAAGCGCTTTCCCCTTTCTAATTATATCAGAATTGAGATATTCTTTTTTTCCGCCATATATATTTTAACTTGAGCTATTTTAGCATTGTTTACATCTGTCTTCTAATCATTTTACTTCTCTAAGAGATAACCTGTTAATAGAAAATGGAAGACAAAAATCGTGCCACAGGAAAGAACTTTCTCGAACAGCATCTGCTTATTTTAATGCAGAATCTTAGAATGCTGTGATTCTTCTTTGAATAAGAGAGTTATAGTTTCTTCTTATTCTGTATAATGGATTTTCTGTAAGAGCAAGTTTTAAAGCATATTTTCAGATACAGTACAATGGTGTTGAGAAGTAAATGTTGTGTTGACGATTTTCAGAGAGTAATTTTATGGAGCCTCCATGTTTCTGCGGCCAGCTCTCTAAATGTATCTGCTAAACAATAAAGATTACTCACCTACTTCCATGCCTCACCCAGAATTGACTCAAAGCCTGACGCATAAAACATTATCTAGAAAGGTTCCACAAATTTTGCACCAAATGTAGACATTTTAATTAATTATGTATCCATCTCAGAGTACTGTTTTGTTTTGAGGGTGCTGGTGGGTAGGGGCGTGACAAGTGGTACCAATAACAGTGAGGTTTAACCAGCTTTTAATCAGTGCAATACTCTAAGAGTTTGCTGGCTTTAGCCCTAAAAAGGATTTTTGTGATATTTAATCTCAGAATACTAATGCTTTACTTTTCTTCTCAGACATTCACGGAAACGCTGGGAAAATTTTATCCATAGTGAGAACAGACACCTCGTCAGCCCTGAGGCCCTAGATCTTCTGGACAAACTTCTGCGATATGACCATCAACAGAGACTGACTGCCAAAGAGGCCATGGAGCACCCATACTTCTGTGAGTCTCCAGGGGCCTGGCTTGTCAAAGGGAAATTCCTCCACCTTCTATCTTTGAGGCCAGACAAGAGAATTCTGGAAATTTGGATGAATTGTCCTTGGGTTTTGGCCCCATCAATTCTAGACTGTTGAAATAACTCTGCAGATCGGTTTCTTGATGCTTACAGGTGTTTGCTTGTTCATTGCTATAGTTCCCCTGAGTCAGGTCTGTTTGACCATTGCCTGTGACCCCCAAGTTGATAGATCAGAAGTATCTAAAATTTAGTTTTAAAATATAGACATTTGTGTGGAAACCTAATCAAACATTTTTTCCCCTCCAAAAAAACAAGTGACTTGTTGAAAATAATAAGGTGATCATAGCATATTTTTAAAGAAGGAAGTTAGTTAAATACAAGGAATTTGAGGAAAGGATAGCAAGTATGGAAAGACCTCACTAAGACCCTATCTGTATTACTGACTTCTTAGGTCTCACTTTGAAGTATGTCTGTATAGTCAGTTTATGTGACTGCTTATTTATCTGCATGCACGTGATTCTCCCTCTGATAAAGTATGTCCCAGACTTTCATTGGAGACAATGTGAGGTCATTTAGTCCAGTCACAGAGGAGACTTGAGCATAAGGGAGGTTAAGTGACCTGTCGTAGTTTTCTCTCTGAAGCAAGATTAGACCTTTCAACCTGTCTCTTGCTTAACCAGTACGCTATCTTTCCTCGATATCTTTCCTCCTCCTTTTTTCCCCCTCTGGAGATTAAGTAAATCTTGCCCAAAGAATTCATGCTCTCTGGTTGTGCGCCTGCTTGCCCATGAACTGTAGTCAAAAGCAGATTAAAAAAAAAATCTTACTCTTCATTCTTCAAGTGCAACTGGATGTCGTCTCTCCAGGTTCCATCACAGAAAGCTATTTTTACCCTCTGAGTTTGATTGGATTAAGAACACTGATGTTTATATTATACAAATCATGATCTGTCTGCTTTTCCAAATACATGGTATACTTCCAAAAAAATTTTTTTATGCTGTTGCTTAAAATCCATAGATCTTCTAATGGTTCCTTTTATTCACCCTTTCCATTCTCTGAAGTGTTTATTATCACACGTACTTTGAAGAAATTAGGAGTTGGATATGTCATTAGTATTCAAGGAAAATAACACATAAGAAAATCAGTAGAAATTTTGAACAGTGGACAGTGGGTGTTTCTGTGCCTCTCTTTTCCCTAAACCTCAGCAGTCGCACTTGTACTCTGAAGAGCTATGAGCTGACTGTGAGAGTGTCCGCCAGTCATCTCTCAGCATCTGTGACCTCTGTTGCCCTCTCAGCCCTGGTTTCCTGTCTTTCTGCCTCACTGAGGAAGGTTGGGTCTGCCCCAGCCCTAGCCCAGCTGGTCCTGCCCCTGCTGAGTGTTTTCCTGGTTTCTTACAGACCCTGTGGTGAAGGAGCAGTCCCAGCCTTGTGCAGACAACGCTGTGCTTCCCAGCGGTCTCACGGCGGCCCGGTGAAGGCTGGAGAGCGACGGGTAATGCAGCACTGATGCTTGCCAATAAGACCGACCAACCAAACACAAACCTTGAAGGAAAACTACAGTGTGATAAAAAGAGATTCTAGCCATTCCTTCTAAACGCAAAGAAGAGTAAAGACCTAAAAGTCTGTCAAAAAGAAACTCCCCAGCACTAGTCTACAGGGAGCTGCCATTGGGCAGCCTGACGATGCACATAGTTGAGAATCTGAGGGGGACTCTCCCTTTGGAATGCATGGGAGATGAGAGACTCGGAGTTGTTGTACATTTCCTTTATTTAACAGGAGACCACTGTTGAATTAACCTGTTGAAGTCAACAAGCTCTGAATATCTGACTTCCTATCTATTCCACTGCGGTCTGGGTTTCCTTTGGTGAGATTCAGGCTCAAGTTTTAGCAAAATGTCAGCAGTCTGAACTGACACACCAGCCTCATTTATGAAAAGGAGATACTAAAACAGTGACAGTATTCTTTTTTTTCTAAACTCTTTTACAGATTCATGTTTTATGTATTTTTTTTTTTCTTTTTTCTTTTTTTTAATGACATGAGCTCTCTGGGAAATGTACCTCATCCCTGCCGTTTTCTTCTAAGTGTATTCATTTGGGAGCAAACTGCAGTCACTCTCACCAGAGTCCCATTTGATGTCAGGAGGCATTACTTTAAACCTTGTGATGCCTCGGACAGGTCCATCTGTTCCATCAAAAGTTGAATGCTAAGTTGCATAACTTGGAGCTTACTGTAACCTTCGTTGATTTGCCTAACCTTAAAATCTTGTTGCTATTTTTTTCATGTAGCTTTTTTCTTTTTCCAGTCTTTTAAGGAAAACTTCATTTCCCAGCACATCCCTGTATGTGCACCTATTTTAACGCACATCTCTGAAACAAAGATTTTTTGTTCACAACTATGACTAAAGCTGGAAAGTCAGTCTTCAGGGAGGGAGGATAAAAACATCCTATTAGAATTTATTCAGGAAAGACAAATTGGGTGGCAGGGGAGGGAAAGTCCTCCTTTCCTACCCTTTACCCCTTTTTATCCCCATGAGAAACAGTCTCCCTCTGTAATCAGGGTAATCTGCATTTTTGAGCTCTGATAGGTATACATGAATGTGTTGGCAAAGAAAAGTCTTTCTCACGTGCAGAAACTGGCATTATGTGGGCAGGGCCACCCATAACCCAAGCGACCAGAGACAGTAACATACAAGGGACTTGGGGAAGGTAGTGGAGCTGCTGGGACAAGTGTCAAAGATTGGGATCCATTGTGCTAGCCTTCATGTTAAGGAAGCTGTATTTTGTTTAAGAAGATTTAAAAAATGGGGGCTGATGTTACTCTGGGGACCTGTTATCAACATGGTTTGCATGCAGCCCCCTGACCCCAGCTGCAGAGCCATGCCACAACTGTGGGGAACTCTCACACTGGGCTAGAGCTCAAGGTGTCTACCACCACATCACACTTTAGGATTTCTTTATTAACTATTTAATAATGCCATACATTTTTATAAGGTTAGATTGATTGTTTGAAAGCATCTTTACATTCCATATTCAAATAAAATTGTATTGGTATTGGTAGCAGGTCCTATCTCTAAATGTAGATTATATTTTTGTCATTTGGTCAGTGGGAACTTAAAATACAAATAAAACAAGATCCCAAAGCCAGGAAATGCATTCAGTTAAGGTTCTCAAACCAGTGCTTCCTGCCTTCGTTGCACGTCCTGTATATTAATGTACACATTTGTTCTACCTGAAAATGAGAAACAAGACAGCAGTTCTTGGCTGAACCTATATTGATATGGCAGGCAGCAACACTCAAGTGTTTCAGATTGTCAGACACCTTCTGACATGCCCTTTTAGGCAACACCGAGCTGTTGCTTATTATTTATTAGGGAGGTGTGTCACTGTGTGTCTTTCCTGCCCCACCCATCTCCTCTCTTGTCGCCCATTCCCTTCCCCCACTCTTCTCTTTTTCTTCAAGTCACCCGTCTGGACCAGGCAGGGAGAGCCCGCTGAAGAGTCTTGATGAAGTAGTAACCCTGCTTGTTTTGCTTGAGTCCCCCAGAGGCAATAAAAGCATCCGGAGAAGGGTCAGGTGACTGCTGCCTTTCTCTCCTCTCGTCATGATGTAGTATGTGCAAACACAGCTCACCTGCCTGTCCTCAGGTTCTGTGGCTGCAGCTTGGCAAAGGAGTAATTTTTCCATTTTATGCATACAATTTACTTTTTCGCCACCGCTACTTTTTACCTCTGTTCATGCCTTAGACATAAAGCATAACTGAATTTAAAATGCTCACTCCTTTCCAAGGCTGGTCTTGACACCCAACTTGTGGCTGGCTGACTGACTGGTTCTTTCCCAAACTGAACTGAGTCTAGTCCAGACCTTTTCTCTTTTCCTAGCTCCAAAACCATTTTGTGTGCAGATGGACCTAGCTCCCCTGAGATTTTAGTCTTTTCCTGGATTAGGAAGCAGTTTTGGAAAATTCAAAAGACAGATGAGAGTGTGTGTGTGTGTGTGTGTGTGAGTCTGGTCTTATATCTAGACAAAGCTATGGTAGATTCACCCACCCAGTATCCTTTCCGGTTAGCATATTATTTCTTAAATTCATCTCAGTAATTTTCATTAGACATTTTGTTTGCTTCATTACCTTATAACAGGTTAAAAGTGCCTAAGATAAGGATTTACTGTTTCCTAAAGAAAAGCAAAAATAATGTGGGGAACAGGGTAGTGTTACACTGTCATCTCAGGTACTGCCTATGTTCAAGAACATAGACCTGGCGTGGCGAGAACAGAAGGTTCCTGTGCCAAATAACAGATGGGTGTATCACAGGTTGGTGGCCACAAGTGGGCCTAACTGCAAGGTTTGGCTTCAGCTGAGAAGTCCCATGGTGAGAGCAGAGCTGATGAAGTGCTAAGACTTTGATCAGGTTCGCTTGCAGGTCACTCTCCCCAGGATCCTGTCAGCTGGCCCACCCCTCTCCTGTGCTAGCCAGCGTGGGTGACTGGGTGGGAGCAGTGCACATGGAGTGTATAATGCAGACCAAGCATTCCCAGTTCTTAGCACTCAGAGGGGTGTCAGTGCCCGTTCCATGAGGCGTGTGGACATTGGTCCCTCTGCTGGGCCCCCTCACAGGCATTCTTCAGCACACCGGTACTTGAGAGGCTCAAAGCATGTGTATTCCCTTGCAGAGAAGAAAGGTACTCTCCATCTGATTGCTTAGAGGAGACAGAAGAGTTTGTAATCCTTGGGGCAGGGAGAGAGGACGGGAGAGGGGGTTGTTTAAAGAAGACAGGGAATCAGTTTAAAAATAAAACAGTGCAAAGGTAGATCTTGAGAGGAAGGAACATGACTTTTGAGGGGTGAAAGCAAGGCAGGGCACAGAGTTCAAGTTCTGGAACACGCCCTGAGATGGGCACACCCCCATGGGTTGGTTCCAGCGGGACCACACGGTGGTGCTCTCGAGGCAGGTGCTGAGTCCCAGAGAGAGCCCACGGCTGTGGGCCTCCGCCTGCGCCTACTCAGGGAAATGACTTAGCTTCTCCCAGGTGCTGCTGTGATGAGGATGGAAGCAAAATCATTTTGGGACACAAACAATTGGAAGAATTTTTATATATGCATTGAAATGGATCTGAGAGAGCCCCGTCGACAGTCTCCTTTAATGCCAGTTCAGATTAATGATTCATCTAGAAACCTGTGTTACTGCACAAGCATACACAGGAGAAGGCAACCTGCCCTCCTGCACATGAATAGGAGTGGATAGTAACTGATCAGAGTCAAGGCCATTGAGATGTAAACCCAAAAGCAACAGCAGGGTCCATATAAGCAGACAAGAAGCCAAAGTTTGTCAGTGAGCTTAATCTATGACTGAGTGACATCTTGCCATTAAAAAGTAACCCCAGGGTGGGGATGAGGGGAGGGTAGGTGGCGAGGAAACATCTGGCTCAAAACCAGTAATAAATGCTTTGGAGCTGTATGGATGTGTCAATGGAAATAACCCCAACCAGGTATTACAGAGGCTGGGGGAAGTGATGGAATGGGATTATACAGGTGATACATACTTTTATGTAGAGACTCAACAATGTGCTGCGAATGTGATACTTAATCCTGAACTGCATGTATTGGGGATTGTTTTTTTTTTTTTTTTTTAAGTTCACTGAATCAATAAATTAACAGTTTTTCACTTGCTGGCTTTTCTTGCTGTAAATGGTGACTAAGAGGTTGGGACAGAAATCTTGACACCCAGTGGAAAGCTTGAAAAAACCTTCCAGAACCACGGAGCCAACTGTCTCCTGTTTGCAGAAAAGCAACACTGCCTGGGTTGTGATCCTTTACTAAAGAGTACTTTAGTACACCGTTGACCACCACTTTGTATCACTAGATGACTGATGTATAATTTCTATGCTGCTGCCCTTTAGAGGAAAGAAAAATGTCATGTGAAATCCTGTTTTCATAAATAAAAATGCTGACAATCACCAGCCTTGCCAAGTGGGACACAAGCCACTGCCATATGAGGACCTTAAGCTTGTACTTCCTGTCCCTTGGGGGAGAGGAGGAATAAACCTGGAATTGAGAAGATGTGTGGGTGGGCGGTTGCAGTTAATCAATCACCTTGGTGTGAAGACTCCTTTAGCAGAAGTGGTGGAACTAGGGTGGTATGGGGGCAGTCCTATTTCTTGGTACTTGCTCCTGAATTCAGGTACAACTCAGAACCTGCTGCTTGGGGTTGACTATTTTTGCTGCACAACTTTAACCTTTGTGGCAGTTTTCTGCATTTATGAAAGGAAACCTCCCCAGCCCCATTCCTTGCAACACAGGCAAGCACGTGCTGTTGTGTGGCCAGTGGAGTCTTGTTGGTGCCCTTGTTCTCACTGCTCCCTTGGTGGAATTGGACACTTGAAAATCATTTGCTGAAGAGTCATTTCTTTCTTGGCCTGTGCACCATGCAGCCTTTCTCAGACACTAAGCAGTTGAACCCTTCCTGTATCCAAAGAAAGTGGGTTATGAGATGATTCTATATGACAGCTTTCCAGGTGCACTGTCCTTTCCATTACTGCTGTGGTACCGTTCTGAGATGCTGCTTCTAGAATTCCACTGGCATCTCAACCACCCACTCTGCTGTGCTGGATATGGCAAGAGGAACAAGGTTTCCAGGCCATGCCAGACAGCTACTTCAGGGGAGAGTTAAAAATACTTGAGCTCCCATTTTGCTCTTTATTCATCTGGGGCCTTTCCCTGTGTAAACAGTCATCTGATTCTTGGTCCAAAGACATCCTGAGTAAACTGGGTCAGATATAATGAGGACTCTGGAGCTGGGCTACTGAACTTGTAGCTTGGGCTCGCCCAAGATGGTCAAGAGTGATGCTTCTAGATGAGCATCCTGGACCTGAGAGCAGAGAAGGGGCCAAGACTGCCTCTGTAAGTGGTGATGGGAAAGGGTACTATTTGAAACCTGAAACCAGTCAGTCCTTACCTGGTTTTCCACATAGTGCCACGTGCAAGTCAGGCTTGTAGACTATTTCCAGCGCTCCCCAGAAGGGAGCCACTCGCCAGTGGAGGCCTCTCTTCACGCCCAGTCAGATTGATTAATGCCGTCTTTCCCCTCCTCCCGTCTCTCCCCAGGTCTGTTGCTGTTCCTCCCACTTTTCCATAAGCAGAACAAGAACCAAATCAAACGTCTTAACGTGTGTAGAGAGATCACGTTCCGTGAGCAGACACAAAACGGTGGCAGGTTTGGCGAGCACGAACTAGACCAACCGAAGGGCAGCCCACCACCGTATATCAAACCTCACTTCCGAATGTAAAAGGTTCTCACGCCTTTGGCTTCCTGTTGACTTCCTCCTGACCCAGAAAGCATGGGAAATGTGAAGGGTATGCGAAATGGTTGTTGGTTACTGTTGCTCCCCCGCGCCCTGGTTCGTCCCGTGGCCACCTGTTTTTCCAGCAGACCACGTTAACCAGCCGACCAGATTCCAGTGGGGGCACGGGGCGTATATGGCATGACGGGCGGTTACATATTATAATTTTAAAAGTATATATTATTGAATAAAAGGTTTTAAAAGAAACGTATGGTGAGTTTTCAGTGTGGAAAGGGCCATTAAATGAGACCCCCATGGCCACAGAGGAACAGAGCGAGATGGAAGAGTTTGAGCCAGATTCTAGCCAGAGGGAGGAGGGCAGTTTCCAGGACAGATGAGAAACGAAAGAGGTATGTGAACCCGTCTTGGTGATGGGGCACTGCAGGTGATTCCAGCAAGACGTGGCGAGCCAGGAAAGCGGGCCTTGCCTCAAAAGCATTCATCTCCCTACACCGCTCCTTCCAAACCAGGTGAGTCACTCAGCCGTTCAAGTGACAGGTAGACGTTCTCTCTCATGAACTCAGGAAGCTGCCTTAATCCCTGCTTTGCTTTCCACTGCGCATGTTTCAATATTCTATTCCATCCCCTGACCCTATCCACCCTGGCCCCCTACTTCAGAAAAAGCATCTGACCTCAGAGGCTGGTTCAGTTTGTTGTCTCAAGGTGGGGAAGGGGTCAGATCTTGGGTTCAGAGCCTCCTGAGAGAAGCAGCAGCCCACCAAAGGTGAAAGAAAATGGAACAGGAGCTCCAGACATGTCTGTTCAGGGAGAAAACGAAACCACAGTCAAATTTGATGTGTATCTTTCAATTTTTTTCTATGCATTTACTAACACTGAAATTATAATGGATTTTATCAGAAAGGTAGATTTTACATTCTTTTTCTGCAACTTGTGCTTTCACTACTAGCATGTATAGATCTACCTCACCCCTTTTCATGGCTGTATGTTATTCCATTGTGTAATGTACCATAGTTGAAGCAGTCCTTTATGGATAGACTCTTACCAATACTATTGCCAGTATTGCTGCAATGAACAAATTTGCACAATATTTTTACACAATCTGTATGTTTGTGAGATAAAATCTTAAAAAAAAATTACTGTGCCATATCTTTTTCTTTCTTTTTTTTTATTTTAGGAAGGGCATTGTTCAGAAAAAGCAGTCTTCTATTCCCTTCTCTTACTGGTGTAGGCTCGCATCATGATGCCTTAAGCTATGGAATTCTTGGGCTCTGTCAGGCATGCCCAGGGTCTGTGAACTTTCCAGGAACCTACTGGATATTTGAGACTTGAAGAAGGGGTGTTGGCTCTAATATAGAAAGTTGCAAAATAAGTGTAACTAGATGTTACTCCAATCCTGTGAACTGAGAATTCAGTATTTGCTTTTAAAAGTATTTTTTTCAGGAATTTTCTGGTTGCTCCAGTGGTTTATACTCCAAACTTCCAATGCAGGGGGAGTGGGTTCAATCCCTGGGCAGGGAACTAAGATCCCACATGCCTTGCAGTACAGCCAAGAAATAAAAATTTAAAAATGTTATTTTTCTCATGATAATTAATGATGAGTCACAGACAATCATGAAATCACATAATTTCAGAATCAAATTCTAAAGTTCTTTACCCAAAATATTACAAGGAAAAGTTATCTTAAATATGAAAAATGGATGCCTTTTAATGTTTGAAATGCTATGGAGAAGCCTTCAAAAGTAAGAATGCAGAGAGGTAGTAATGTTTTAAAATATTCCTGGCCAGAGGGGACTGGGTGGTGGAATGCATGAGCAACTCTTCGCAGAATCTTCTGCAAACTTTAATGTGCATCTCAAATGCATTGTTCTAAGTGCAGAAGCCAGTATCAAAAGGCTGGATGATTCTATGACATTAAGGAAAAAGAAGCTTCCCTGGTGGCTCGGTGGTAAAGAATCTGCCTGCGATGCAGGAGATGAGGGAGACAAAGATTTGATCCCTACATTGGGAAGTTCCCCTGGAGGAGGGCATGGCAACACACTCCAGTATTCTTCCCTGGAGAATCCTATGGACAGAGGAGCCTCGTGGAACACGACTGATGCGACCTAGCATCAGAAGAGGCACAGAAGAGGCAAAGCTGTTGGTATGGAGAACGGACCCACAGTTGCCAAGGGTTAAGGTTGGGGGATTGCGGGGTTGGGGGGCTTGACTGCAAAGGGACAGACAGCATGAGGGAATTTGAGGGTGATGTATCCTAAACATGGTGATGGTTATATGACTTTGTCAAAACCACACCCAAAAGTGTACTAAAATGTACACTTTTACGTAAGTTTTTTAAGTGTATGTAAGTTATGTAAGTTTTGTAAGTTTTATGTAAGTGTATGTAAGTTTAAAAATAAGTTTTCAAAAATAACAAAAATGTGCAGAGTCCCAACACAGTCCCCTTTGAACTTCTTTCTGAGATTAGCAGGAGCTTCATCTGTCCAGCACTGGCTCTTTTACCAATGTCTTCGGATATAACCGCTGGAGCTAGGATTCAGCGGTCTACCAGTTGAGCACCCCAGTCATTCAGGTGCTCTTCCATCTTTGCTCCCAGCTAAGGGGTGACTCTCCAGGCACAATTCCTCATCTCATCTCCATACCTCCCCATTCCCATCAGCAAGGAGGGGTGAAGAACAAACTGCCTTACAGTGTGAGGCAAGTCCCTTGTGTCCTTTACTGGCCAGGTGCTTGGAGTTCTGGTCTCAGACTGACATGAATACATGCTGTCCACTGGTTTTTCACAAGTAACTAGGGCTTTTGTGCACTAAGAGGGATTTTTACAGTTCCAGGTGGTTTTTTTTTTAATATCTTAGTTATTAAATTGTATAATTAAAAGTCTAATTTGTCTTATGTCTTTACAAATCCTGTTACAACTACCGACTGTTTGGTTTTGTATGTAAATCTGAACATTTATTTTGGTTCATCTTTGATCGATGTTCAATTAATTCAAAACTTAATGGGTTAAACCAGCAGTCCCCAAAATTTTTGGCACCAGGGACCAGTTTCATGGAAGACAATTGTTCCGTGGACCAGGGGTGGGGGGGAGGGTGTTGAGGTGGGGGGGAGGGGTGGTTTCAGGATGATTCAAGAGCATTTTTTGTGCACTTTATTTCTAATCTAATGCTACCACTGATCTGACAGGAGGTATCCATACTGGTCTGAGGCCCAGAGGTTGGGGACTTCAGGGTTAAACCATACACGTTACCCACATACTTAATCTAGTTTCCTTAGACAGATTGAAAGTAAACCACATATTTAATCTGTTTGATTTGCACAAACACTTCCCATAGTTAATATGAAAGATCTAAAATCTGCTGAAATCTTCCTAAGCATTCAAACACTAACATATCTAAGTCTAAACTCATAGATTTAATCAATCAAAATCTTTTAAACATTGTTTACAAACTTAATTAAACTTGCATAGCATTTTAAAATTATAATTACAGGTCTAGTTTCAAATTCCTTTAAGCATTTCAAATTAAATTTGAAGTGCCAGATCCTCTAATCCTTTAAATGGGTTAACTATTTCAAATATCTTAAACAACAAAACATCACAATAATCAGAAATGTATTCCTCTGTTTGACATGGATTACTGACATTGTGTATTTGATTTACTTCCCATAACCTTGTGAGTATTTTGACACCTATGCCGCCAGGTGAGATATTCCGTCTAAACACAGGACTCTAATTCGTTCATGGCCAGAGATTCTGGGCTGGCACAGAACTGGTTGCTGCTTCTGCACTCGTTCCACCCTCCTGCTCATATTGGGTTGGCCAAAAAGTTCATTTAGGGTTTTCCCATACAAGCTAATGTATGAAAAACCCGAACGAAAATTTTGGCCAATCCTATAGTAACAGTAATGGGATTCTCAAGACCACCTCATATCTCTTACCTCATGCAGTTACTTTACTTTTACCTCCTCTGCATCTTTTAATGGCCTGATTAACATTGGTTGAGCTTCTGCATACACTACTTAGATCGTAATTACTACCTCATTAAATTCTGCTTTTTTTCATTTATTACTTTTTAAAACTGACTCATCCACCTTGCTCTAATCGTAATCGTTGAAGGAAGCAACATATCAAGATTTTTCATGTATTTAGTCCTTAGCTTTCTTGATGAAGAGAAAACAATCTTGAAGAAATAGAGCTGACCCTTGAACAACTTGGATTTGAACTACAGGGTTCACTTATATGTTGATTTTTTTCAATAACAAATACTACATGATCCACAGTTGGTTGGATCTGAGAATGCAGAACTGGGGGATATGGAGGAAGCAGTCTATACAGAGGGACAATATAAGTTACACACAGATTTTTGACTGCTGGAGTGGACTGATGACCTTAATAACCCCTGTGCTCTTCAAGGGTTGACTGCATAGTGCTTAGTGCATGTTTCTGTGGGAGACATCTGTGGTCTTAGGTTAAGTTTGTTCTACATTACTTTCAAAAGAAGGCAATATCAGAGGTAGCCATTTAGCACTAGCCCATTCATTCATTCATCCATTGTGTATCTGTCATGCTGGTACTGTGGTAGGTGAGGGGACATGTGCCCAGAAGACACAGTCTGCCCCTGGAAGGAGCTTGCCAAAATCAAGTCTACAATGGGAGCAAACGCACTCACTTATGTCCTCCATATCTTTGATCAAATCATCAAATCATCTTAGCCAAGGCCATAATCATAGTAAACTTTTGAACCCCCCACATAAGGAAAAACTGAACACAGTTTTCGCATGGATACTCACTGAGAATGAGTAGTTAAGAGAAGCAAGCACTTTTCATTTTCTACATCAGCTTGCTTGATTAATCTTGTTGGGTCCCTGAAAGGCCCTGGCAGGGGCCTTAGAAATTTATTCAAGTAGTTCATATGATTTTGTAAAATCTGCAAAGGTAAGCAGAAGATTTGAGTCTCATCAAAGCTGGATCAAAACAGAATTTCCTTCCCATCAGAAATAAAGTCAATAATGCAGGGTATATAGTTAGACATACCACATGTTTTTTCTCCTTTTTAAACTTAAAAAAAAAAAAAAAAGACTCATGCAGAATAGAATTGATCAATCCCTGTGTTTGGAGGGCACAAATAAGGAGCAGTACTACTTGTACAAACAGCAGCACATATGTGGGTAAAGTTGCATGTTTTATGAATCCTTCTATCAGTCATGATTAAGACTCAAATATCCTATTCTCTTAATTACAAAATGATATTACAAAGCTGTCTTAAATAGAAGTGGTCAGTGTGTGCATGCTAAGTCACTTTAGTCATGTCTGACTCTTTGAGACCCTATAGATTGTAGCCTGCCAGTCTCCTCTGTCCCTGGGATACTCCAGGCAAGAATCCTTCTCCAGGGGATCTTCCTGATCCAGACAACTAACTCAAGTCTCCAATGGCTCCTGCATTGCAGGATTCTTCACCCCTGAGGCACCGGGGAAGCCTGATCACAGCAGGCACCACAAAACCTGGATGCCCCCCCTGGTGAGTTCTGAAGACTTTAAATATAGAACAGGATTTGGACTTTACCCAGGGTAACAGGTTAACAGGAGAAGAGAATGTTGTAGGCTGACTGACATGGAGCCTGGAAGGAAAGCTGGAATCAGAGGGACTGGAAGTTCATACACCACAGGCTCAGTGAATGATGGTTTCCAACATTTGATGTTTCTTCCACACTTGAAATATCAGTTTGTCTTTTAAAAACGGTTCTAAGAATTTATTAAAAAAAAAAAAACAGCTGTTGATTCAACTCAACCAACTTTATTTTAATTGCATTAATTTCTGCATTTAATGTTCAGACCTTCTTGTTTCTAATCACCTGTTTAAGGTGGTAACTTTTCCTCAAGGATTGCTTTGACTTCATTCCACGGGTTATGCTGCATATTCATAGCGACCCGGTCAATAATTAAAGCAATGATGCCTATAAGGCGTTTAGCACACTTACTGCGCAATACTGGTTAGCTGCTTTAACCTTATCCTGTATTCGGCCAACAAGCAATTATTTGTTAGTCTCAGGATACCAGGTCCTGCCTTTCCCCACTTTTCTCCCGCTTGTAACTCCTCCTAGCCCCTAGTGGGCGGAACCTGGCCTTCACGCCCTTAGACTCCATCCTCTCCGGGTTCCCTTGACACCACGCAGGTGCTAACCCATTCTATTATCCTGTCTCCTTCCGCTTTCTAAAAGCGGCTCTGGGACAACGATGGGAAAATAGTCCCTCGGCAAGGGCGTTCTTTTCCCAAGGAGGCGGCACTAGGGCGGGGCTTAAGAGCGAAAGGAACAGGAAGTCCGTGATCCCCGTGGCGGGATTGGGCTCTGCCCTCTGAGGGGGCGGGCTCAGGTGAGCGGAGGGATTCATCTCTGGCAGCGGGAGGCCCGCCGCCTCCATTTAAGGAGGGGAGTGCGGTGCTGGCGGCAGTTGCTGTGGTTTCCGTGTTGGGGTGGTTTGGTTTTCTTGGGAGCGTAGGTTCACGGACTTAGTGTCCCGCGTCCAAGTCCAGCTATCTGTGGCCGCTGATCTGGAGGTCAGGGGCTCAGCTTCCCTTATTTGGACCAGCCAGCCCCCTGTTTTGCCTTCGCCAATTGGTGCCCATATTTAGGTCGGCTTCGGCGAGGCTGAGGAGAAGGCCGCCGGCAAGATGTTCAAAAACACGTTCCAGAGCGGCTTCCTCTCCATCCTCTACAGCATCGGGAGCAAACCCCTGCAGATCTGGGACAAAAAGGTCAGGGGCTGAGGGCGGCGGAAGGGCGAGGTCTCGGGGCAGGGTCTGGGGTGGCAGGTAATTGTGGCCTGGGGGAGGCCAGGTGATCTCTCCTGTGCCCTGGCCCCAGCCTGGGGTGATTGAGGCGCGAGATGAGGGCATCGTGTAAGCAGATGAGGTGCATGTGGGGTGGGCGTGGCTGGAGTTGAAGTGTCCTAGGGCCGTGGTGTGGACCAGTGTCCCTCGCCGCAGACTTGACGGACAGGCGGTTTTTTAGCTTCGATTTCCCCACTTACATGGTGGGGTTGATAGTACCCATCTAACAGCGTGAGAAGCGTCAAGTCACATGAGGTTGCTTTGGGAAAGTGCAGATGAAAGGAGCTGCTGTTCACTGATTTCACAAGTATTTACTGATATCCTGTGTTGTGCCAGGCGCTGTGCTGGGCCCTGGACACAGAGCCATTGTCCCAGGCTCCCTTACAGAGGTACAGCCAGAACTCGGGTATGTTTGGGTTTCATTCATTTGCTCCCTTCCTGTCACTGATCCCAACGGAGCCGGAATTCAGTGGTCTTTGGCACCTGCTCCACACTCACTGTGACTTGGAGTCTGTGCTCTGCCTTCAGTGACTGATCTCCATCAGGAAAATTGCAAAATGGTGATAAAGTGTTGTCTAGGTTAAGGTGCTCAGAGCCAAGTACAAGCCTCATCGTCTTTATTCAGGCATCCACTGGGTGATGCTTCCACCGACTCCAGAAGATGGTGACCCTGTCCACATTCTAGAGATGTTGATTAGGGGGCATGTGTGCCTAGCAGTCTATGAATTGGGTCTCACTTAACTACTGTGCTCTTTGCTTTCTTATGCAAATTCTCAGTTTTCTGTACTCTTTTTTTAAATATAAGTTAATATAAAACACTCTTACCATGGAAGACAGGTGACTTAGTACTGCACTCCTCCGGGGAAAATGGAGAGAGGTGGTATGTTGAACGCTGTTTTTATAGAGAAGGATGTGGGATCATCTAAATAAGCAGTTTACTGGCAATGAGAGCAAGAATCTTGGATTTCATCTCAGAACAAGTCCTTGTTTTCATCTTCCCACATCCACAGATGAAGGTTTTTCGGCCACAGAGAGACTGAGAACACAGCCTTCTTTCTGCCTGTTGCTGCTACGGAATTCTTCATTCTGAGAGCAGCTTTCTGGGTGGTGTATTCACAGTGTTATTTTTATAAGACAGTTGAAAGATTTGAATGTAATGAGTTTGGCCTTATGCATGTGTGAGAAATCTGACCTTTTTTCACGGTGATTCTGTTCCCAAACTACATCTAATGCTGGGAGTTACTTTTTACACAAGAAAGCGGTTCCTTAATTGCTTTCCTACGTTACTGAGTTTGTCAGTTCCATGATTTTGTTCACATTGGATTAAAAAACCTTGTAAACTCTGAAATTGCACCTCTACAAAGAGAGCTCAAAATGAGTGTACCTGGGACCTTTGTAAGCATGATGGCTTCTCAGCTGTTAATGGTCATTGTTATTTAGTCGCTAAGTCATGTCTGACTCCTTGCAACTCCATGGATTTTACAGGCAAGAATACTGGAGTGGCTTACGATTTCCTTTTCCAGGGGATCTTCCGGACCCAGGGATTGAACCCACATCGCTTTCATTGGCAGGTGGATTCCTTACTGCTGAGCCACCTGGCTTGACTTAATTATGGACTGTCCAAAGTCTGGAGAGAGTGGATTGTGTGCCAGTTGAACTTGGGATTGTAATAAAAGTGTCAGTAGGAGGCAAATGAAATAGAGAATGGGACTTGATTAGGAGAAGAGGTTTTCAGAGCAGGTAAAAGAACTTAAGTCCAATTCCAGTGTTAGAGAGGCTTCAGCATTTCTATTAAGTGAAACGTCTATCAGAGTTGGCCCGTTTTAACCCTTCTGGGCTTGATCTTTTGTGGTGTTTTATTTTTCAAATGCAGTTTTTTGACTAGGCAACATGTTTACATACACAATATAAAAGCGGAGTAACCATAGTGCACTGTGTCCCTTAACAACGCCACTAGAGGTCAGATGGTACCTTAATGACATAAACGTGTGTGAAAATATTGTTAGATCAACTGGCAGGGCTATGTGGAGTAAATTAAGCAGACATTTTGGCAAAAAAAACCTTTAGGGGAATTCTCATTTTAAGGGAAATTCTTATAATAGGGAGTTAAATGTTTCTACTCTTTTTATTTAGACTAGATTGAAAACGTGTTTATCTGTGAATTTTTCCCCTTGGGACAAGGGAAGGAAAGGAAGGAAAAAAGGGAAAGTTTGGGGCCAGATCCATAGGCTTTGGTGTATATGTGTGCCTTTCCTCAGCTATATTACGAAGTCCTCAGACAGTGTTGGGAATCCAGTCCAGAAGGGAAAACGTTGGGAACTGATATACTTAACAAGGATTTATTGAGCAACAGCTAAGTGAAGCATTGTGTAGATTTGGAAAGATACAGTTAGAGAAGACATTTTTCCCACTCCCATGATTCTGAATAAGGCAGAGTTATAATGTAGGAAGGAAGGAATGATTGTCCACATTTACCTAGAAATGACCCTGCCCTCTGCCAGTAGGTGCATTTTGGCTATAAATGCCTGTTTTTAGTTCTTACATATTTTGATTTCACAAAACTTTACTATTCTCCTTCCTGAATTTATATAGAGAGAGTTTCTGTCATTTGTTTACAGCGAAGAACAGTCTTGGAAAAATTAAGGTTTGGCTCTGTGTCTTGTGAATGTGAGGAGTGAATGCCATAGTCATAGTAATAGTGAATTTGCAAATTCATTTTGTGGTGTGGCTACATTTACAATATCTGCGTTTATCTGACACACTGAAGTTAGCCCTTCCCCCATGTCATCCTTCAACTCTCAGCTTAAACATTATTTCAGTGGGAACTTAAGTGGTGTCTCCTGTGTGCTCCTGTGGTGTTCCGTATCACACCGTATGGCAGTTGCCTATTTGTTGTATATCTTCCGCTAGACTGCAGGTTCCTTAAGGGGAAGACTAGTATCTTACCTGGAAACCCCAGTGCTAGGTGTCGTCAGACACCTAGAATTTGCATCCTAGCTATGACATCATGTCCTGTGCTGTGTAACCTTGAGCAAGTACTTCACTCAGTTCTCTCATCTTGTAATAATGCCACCTGCTTCTCCTGGCTACAATGATTAAATGAAGAGGTATATAAATGCTTAGCAACAGTTAGGGCATACAGTATTAAATAAAGCAGGGAACTGAGGCATTTGCTCAAGAGTAAAGGAATAGTTTATAACTGCGCCCAATATTCAGATGCCTAGAATAGGAAGTCCAGTAAATTCTGAAATTAGGATAATTTAGTCATTGTGCCATGGCTTTCCCAGTCCAAAACCTTAACATGGCTCTCAGGACACACAGCCTGTGTGCTGGTACCTGCTTAACTAGTTCTCCAGGCTCACCTCCCCATCTAGCAGTGACTTCCTACTGAGCTGAAAGAAGTCTGTTCTCTCTCAGCTTCAGGCTTTTGCACTTGCTGGCCCCTCTGCTGGGACCCACTTCTTCTTTTCTGCTTTTATTAGTCTTAGGTCACAGCTCAAAGGCATTTCCTCAGGTTAGGTTAATTTATATCCGCTTCTATTTCCTTTTCATCAAACTTGAAATTAGTTTCTCAAGATCTGTATTCCTGGCTGGATGGTAAGCTTCCTGATAGAGACCTTTGTAGTTTTTCAAACCAAGAGTTTAGGAGAAATTAGGGACTTTCCCAGTGGCTCAGCAGTAAAGAACTCACCTGCAATGCAGGAGATGAAGGTTTGATCCCTGAGTTGGGAAGATCCCCTGGAGGAGGGCATGGCAGCCCACTCTAGTATTCTTGTTGGGAAAATCCCACTGACAGGGACAAAGGAGCCTGGGAGACTGCAGTCCCTGGGGTTACAAAGAGCCAGACACTACTGAAGTGACTGAGTACACACACACTGATGGCTTAGGAGGTAAAGAATCCACCTGCAGTGCAGGAGACACAGGTTCGATCCCTGGGTCGGGAAGATCACCTGGAGGAGCAAATGGCAGCCCACTCCAGTATTCTTGCCGGGAAAATCCCACGGACAAAGAAACCTGGTGGGCTACAGTCCAAAAAGTCACAAAGAGTCAGACAGGACTGAGTGACTAAACACAAACACAGTCATGGGTATTTCTCAATAATCCCTTAACTTCTGGGATCAGCAAATACTACATTATTAAAGGGCTCTTTATGTTTAATGTAAACATTACTTCTGATTTGTAAAGAAAATACCAGGAGATTCCATTCACACTTAGACTGGTGTAAAACATATAACTTTCAGGCTTTACTGGCAATATCCTTAAAGTCTGCTACATGAGATTGATAATTCATACAAGCGTCTCTGTCTTTCTTTCATCTTGTCTTTTTCTCAGCTGCTGCTGATCCTCCACATTCCCAGAGTATTAGAACCATAGTTTTTGTGGTTGTTGCTGGAAGATATTAGATTCCCATTCAGTTCCTAATTTTAAAAATGAATGAAGGCTCTTTGCAGGAAAAAAAAGTTCCCACACCCTAGTTTTTAATTAGCAAACCTTGTTAGTACATGTTAAATTAATGCAGTTTCCAGTAGTAGACTTAAGAGCATTTGGACATGAAAGTACTAGCACTTTTTTTTTTTTTTCCAGATTATCTCTGGGTCAGTCTGAGGATGTTCTTCATTATTCCAAATGATAGCTTTTACTGTAATTGGGCAAAGGCCTGGGTTTTACACTTGCCCTTCCACAGCATTGTTAGGAAGAGACTGGTTATGGTACACAGAATCATCTTTACTTTAAAAGGCTGCTTGTAAATGCAGAGTTGCCTGTCTGCTGTTTGGTTAGTCCCTGTTAAGTGCCTCAAAGGGAGAGAAGCCTTTGACCTGCTGGCGCCTGCAAGGCCCAGGCCTAGAGACCGCTATGCCCAGCTCTCCCCACAGAGGTCTCCCTCTGCCTGTTTTCTGACCTAGAGCCCGGCCCCTAGCTCAGGGTGGAAACTTTCCCGCTGAAATGGACAGCTCTAAAGGCTTAATGTAAATTGGAACATGTGTCATTAAGACTAGGGTGCCAGATGGCCTGAGGGCTCAGCTGTCTACCACGGTAAGTGGGTGGAGCCAGCGAAGAGGAAAGCGGGAGTAGAGAGTGGACACAGCGCCTGTTATTTCTAAAGCAGCATTGGACAGCCTCCTCCCCGTCCCAGTAGTATTTTCCCCGCCTTAGCTTGACCCTCCTCCCTGGGGCTTACATTGGGAAAGAAAAAAAATCAGTGTTCTTTATTAGTTGCCCCAGCAACCATGGAAAGCCTGGGAGAGTGATTGCAAAAAAGGGCTTGAAGGCTCCCTTTTGCTGTCTGCAGAGGCTGAGACCCATTCTGATTGCTAATTTGCTAGTAGCCTGGGGTTCTGAAGCTTCTAAAGTACCTCCAGCTCATGAGTGGGGGTGGGAGTGGGGGTGGGAGGGGAGGTGTTCATGAAATTAAAAAATGTAAGATTGGCTTTATTTATTATTATTATTATTTTGGAGGAATGAAACACTCATAAGTCACACTGCAGGAACGTGTCAAGCAATAAAAAGAATTAGCAAGTCAGAGGGCTTTCCTGGTGGCTCAGTGGTCCAGAATCCACTGGCAATGCAGGAGATGCAGGTTGGATCCCTGGGTCAGGAAGATCCCCTGGAGGAGGTAATGGCAACCCACTCCATTGTTCTTGCCTGGAGAATCCCATGGACAGAGGAGCCTTGTGGGCTGTGGGTCCATGGGGTCGCACAGAGTCGGACATGGCTGAAGCAACTGAGCACACACAGCAATTCAGAAACAAAAGACACTTTCTAATTTAGATGAAGGAAGTAAAATAAAACCTACTTTCACCACGAGCAATAAATGCCGCCTCGTTCGTTTTATCTTCATTTCACAGCGAGGCCTGCCTGGTGGCCTCTGAACTGGAAGGAGGTAAGGAAAGGAAGTTGATGCTTTCTGAGGCCCTGTGTCTTATTATCCATGTTTGTCAGAAGCTGTACTGAGGAGGGGGTTGCTTCCTGGAAGACCTTGACAAGCTAAGGCAGTGACAGGCAGATTGCCAAGGAGGTTGGGAGGCCTTGTCCCAAATTGACCACCTCTCTTTCTCCTTTGATCCTAGTTTGAGAGCCTAGAAAAAGGTTTTGGGAGGTTTCCTACTCTTTAACTGCTCATATCTGGTTAATTGCACCCATCCCCACTCCACTCTTTTCTTCCAGTGAATTTGTATCTATAGTGCTTAAAACTTAATGAAGAAGAAAAATCATAATTCACTAAGAAATTAACTTAGTTTGATTTTAAAGCTCTGGCACCTTGTGATATGACCGTACCTGTGCTTTTCTTTGAGGATTGAACTTTGCTCTTGGGCATAGCTCTATTTAGACTCTTCTCACCACTGGGCAGGTTAAAGCTCTAGAGAGACTGGTGGGTATTCCTTCAAAAAAACTACCTTTTTCTCCTCTGGGTTTTTGAGTTTTTATGGGCTGCATTAATTAATTTTGTAAGAATTAAGTTTGTGAGTGTGGATGTTGATGTGAAAGAAATTCCTCTTAAGAAGCTCTGACAGTCCAACGTTAATTTGCCTCTGGGCCAGAAGTCTGTCAGAATACACAAAGTCTGTTTTGGCTTTTAGTCTCTTGGCTTCTGCTGGCAGTATAAGGCATTGTTTTCTTCTGTAAAGACCTGAGTGGTCACATTTACTGGAGTGAAGTCGTATGCTGTAAACTTTGAGATGGGCAGAAGGCAAGTTTCCTAACATTTCCTCCCTGTGTAATCTGGCTGAGTGTTCTGGAGCCGAGGGAGGCTTCCTGTCCACTGTGATCTGAGAGACCATCCAGGATGTAAGATCTGAGGTCATGCTGCCTTTTTTTTTTTTTTTCCTTTTAATTTGGCTGTGCCAGGTCTTGTTTGCAACACCAGGGACCTTTCATTGTGGCATGCGAACTCTTGGGTGGGAGTTCACATGTGGGATCTAGTTCCCTGATAGGGGATCGAACCCAGGCGGCCTGCATTGGGAGTTCTGACTCCTAACCACTGGACCACAGAGAAGTCCAGGAGGTCACATGTTTAAACAATGTTGGATAAATTGCAACATGTTCCCTTTTAGCAATAGTAGTTTCTGGACTCTAATTGCTTAATTCTTTGTTTTTAACCATCTGTTTGGTTTGTTGCATTCTGTACCTTTTTAAGAAAGAATGAAGTTACTCTTCAGAGAATAATTAGTGGTGTGTTATAAAATTAGTGGGGCACTGTCAGCTCTTATCAATGTGACTACATCATATTGTATGGAAAAATTTCTGGATGAATTCCTCCTTTACCAACGAGTCAGCCTGATTTTCCACAGCAGCTGTGGGCTAGCAAATAGAGGAGGAATATTGCCACTTTGGGAGCATTTATATGGGGAACGAGGTGGGCAGTGTTGGCATGTGCTACACAGATCCAAGTCTTTGTGCTCTTAATCTCCTCTGGAAAGAGGCCCGGAATTCAAAGCAGGAGGGCATTGAATGTTGCCAGCTTTGTTTGAGAAGCACTTCAATGTGGTGTCTGTGACTTGAGAATCCAGAAATGCTGCCTTGGCAGAGACCCGGGGCCCATGCACCCAGCATTCCGTTTCTGACAATGGGTCCTGAAGGGTGATTTGTGGGAAGGCATTCTTGATGCTGGCAACTGCACTGTCTTTGCGATATACCCTGGGATCTCTGGCTTCCCATAATAGTCCATGGTAGATATGTCATCCAGGAATTTTTTAAAAACCCTCCTTGAATCTCTTCAGATGTGCCAACTCTTAGCATGACAAATTCCAGAAGTCAGCAAATATTTGAATGCTTAGTTTATGCCGAGCAGAGTACTAAGCATTGTAGAACATACAGTGTTTCATATTCTTTCCTTACCGTTGAGCTTATACTTTTTGGAGGCAACAAGACTCAGTTACATCTTGCAGGAAAAGATGGGCAGTAATACCCGATGTCACCTGGGGAATACCAAGCACACCACAAGTTCACAGTAACCGAGCTCATAGAGACTGAGGTCTCAAGACAGAATGCCGTGTTACCAATAGTCCATGTTGAACAGTGTAACTGGCAGTCAGTGTGGTGTTCTCTCCCTTACGCTAGTCTAATGGTGAGCCGCATGATAAGCCACTGACTGTGAGCGCAGGCAGCCATTTTCCCTCTACCCATTAAGAGACCACGTGCTTACCTTTCTGGGCATGCAGTTCTAACCCTGCTTGATCTTTTTTATGTGTTAGTTAATACATTCAGCCCGAAGAGGCCAGCCCCATCTCACAAGTGCCTTCGTGTGTCTCTGTTTTGTCCATATAAAGTGCTCGAATGTAATACTTGAAGATAATTGTGCTTTCCTAAATAATTTTTGAGAGGAGGAGTCCATACCGATAATTGATTCCTCTCCATCATGTGCCCCTACATATGCCGCCAACAGTGCAAAACAACGTAGGCTAAAGTGCTAAATTACGTAGTCTGGGCTGCATGAGCCAGAGAAACAAATCAGAAGAGAGGTCATTGTAGGCTGAAAATGCTAAAGAAGGCCTCTGCGTGTGGCTCAGATGGGACTTGAGTTCATACTTGAAAAAGTAGAAACTTAGGGAAAAGCAGATATGGAAGCGTGAAGTCAGAGTAAACCTCAGGGGATAATATGTTCTCTTTTGGGTGCCACCCTCCCTGTCAGTGACACTCAGCATTTGACCTTTCTGGCCAGAGAACCATCTGTGTGAGGCAGTATCGGGCGGTGGAAAGCCTGGCTGTTGCTCCTGCCTTCCTTACTGAGGGCTTGCCATCTGCACTCCCTGCCTCACAGTGTCCACATCTGTCAAGTGGAAACACCACCAGTGACCTTGTGATTTTTTTTTCTCATTTATTTGTTTGTTTACTCTTTTGGCTGCTCTGGGTCCTTACTGCTACTTTCGGGCTTTCTGTGGTTGCAGCAAGCGGGAGCTAGTCTTCCTTGCGTGGATGGGTTTCCCATTGTGGTGGCTTCTCGTTATGGAGCACAGGCTCTAGGTGCGTGGACTTCGGTAGTTGCAGCATGTGGGCTCAGTTGTTGCAGCTTCTGGGCTGTAGAGCCACAGGCTCATAGTTGCAGCTCATGGGCTTAGTTGCTCCACATCACGTGGAATCTTTCCAGACTAAGGATCAAACCTGTGTCCCCTGCATTGGCAGGCAGAGTCATATACCAGGGAAGTCTGACCTTGTAATTTTTGTTGTTGGTCTTGTTAGGACTGAGATTGCTGTTGTTAGGAATGTTCCTAGTGCTTAGCAGACACTTGGTAAACATTAGCTATATTGAAATTGAATTGATTTCTTTGGGAAGAAATTGGTCCTGATTTATAGATGGCCCAGTTATCTGCAGTTCCTGTGGTGGTTGATTGGGCCCTGTCTAGAGGTAATTGCATGGCTTATTTACATAGAAGCTTCAACATATCATGTCACAAACTTCTCTGTTAATGCCTTTTGGTCTACTGTAGTTTTCTTTAAATAGTTGCATTCAGCCTTCGAAATCTTCACAAAATTTTTGCCAAATATTTCAGTACTCACCAGTTTAATTTTCTCCCTTGTAGGTACGGAATGGCCACATCAAAAGAATCACTGATAATGACATCCAGTCCCTGGTGCTAGAGATTGAAGGAACAAATGTCAGGTAGGTTGCCAATCTGTTCTCCCAGAAACGTTGTATGCCCAGAGGCAGCACGTCACAGAGGCTAATAGCAGAGACTGCAGAGCGAGACTGCCCAGTGTGAATCCCGCTCTGCTCCTTAGGGCTCACCCTGGGCAAGTTACTTTATCCCTCAGGCTTCAGTTTCCTCATCTGTAAAAGAGGAATAAGAACAATACATTTTCCTTAGAGAATTATTGTGAAGGTTAAATAAGTGAATATATGTAAAACCTGCTTAGCACATAGTAAGCGCTGTGTACGTCTTAGTTAATATTTAACCCCGGTGTGTTTGGGGGGAGGTGAGGGTGTTACAGGAATCACCCAGTGGGTGGTCAGTGTAGTTTTCAGTGTTACAGTGGTCTTAGTTTTGGTTTTCTATCACTTAATAGTTTCTTAGAACAGAATTAGATCTTTTCTCACTGGAAGAACTTCATCCGATCTGCTGGCCTGGCTTCTGCTTTTCAGATACTTTCTTGTTGATGTCTAGTGCTGTGTTAAACTTTTGGTTCAGAGTCCGGCACTTTTTTTAGAAGCATTAGCTTAAGGGTTGAGGGATCTTTGTATCTTTTAGATCTGCCTTCCAGCTTACCTTCTTGGGCTGAATGTTACTGCTGTGCATATCACAAAGGAAGAGGCTGGTGGTGTGTTTATTGGTGTTTCCTCTTTCTACAGCACCACGTATATCACATGTCCTGCAGACCCAAAGAAAACGCTGGGAATTAAACTTCCCTTCCTTGTCATGATCATCAAAAACCTGAAGAAGTATTTTACCTTTGAAGTACAGGTAAGCATATGCATGTGAATCTGTACACTCTCAGCTGTACCCGAGAGGTGGCTGGTCAATTTATGGGAAAAAAGTGACCGTAGGAAAGTATCTTTATCCTTTTGAATGTACTCCTTTCTGCCTCTGCTGTACACTTGATTCTGCCGTTATTATTATGACATAATTTCAGTATTAGTAATCTGAGTTTCATGCCAAGTTTTACAAGAAGCAGTAAATCATCCAGAAAATCTAATCAATAGCTCTAAGATTTCAAAGCTTGAGGATTGGAAGAATATCTATCTGGGAAGTTACTATTCAATATCAGGCTGGCTATTGTTGGTCTCTATTCTAGCATTTTTAATTTTTCAAAGGGAAGAATGTTTATGGAATCATGCTATGGTCTGAGGGCCTGATGCATGTGTCATATGTCATAAGCAGCTGATGTTGTCCTGGCAACAGACAAGATAAACTCACTGTTTCCGGGCCATCTGCATGCCGTGTGACCCATGTGGGTCTGTTTATTCTCCCTTGGGTCTCAGCCTTGGGAAACCAGGCTGTGGGAGTTTCAGGTCCTGGTCTTACCAAGGTTGTTTGCTCTAAGATGGAATTACTGTGATTCTTCCTCTCCGTATTTTGTAGGTACTAGATGATAAGAATGTGCGTCGGCGGTTTCGGGCAAGCAACTACCAGAGCACCACCCGGGTCAAGCCCTTCATCTGTACCATGCCCATGCGGCTGGATGACGGCTGGAACCAGATTCAGTTCAACCTGTCAGACTTCACTCGGCGGGCCTATGGCACAAATTACATTGAGACTCTCAGGGTGCAGGTGCTGGCTCCTTTTCCAGAGGGAGCCCCAGATGGGAGAGGGGGCTGCACTCTGTTTGCTCCTGGCTTGTGGCAGAACTCTGTGGCTTTCTGGCTAGAGTTCCCAAGTCACCGTCCAGAAGGCTTTCTCCTCAGAGGCTCAGGACCTGTTCAGGCAATAGTAGGACCTGCTCAGTAATAGTAGGGAGTGTGGGGGTGATGTAGACACTAAGTTGTGTCCGGCTCTTGCAACCCCATGGACTGTAGCCCACCAAGCTGCTCTGTCCACGGGATTCTCCAGGCAAGAGTACTAGAATGGGTCGTCATGCCCTCCTTCAGGGGATTTTCCTGACCCAGAGATCCAACCCACATTGCCTGCATTGCGGGCAAATTCTTTACCGCTGAGCCACCAGGGAAGCCTCATGGTGGAGAATACAATAAGCAGCATCTCCTTCTTGTCAGAATCTCCGCCTAAGCCAAGCTGAGGGGATGCCAAAGAGATGACGCTTGTGACAGCGTCATGCAGGGTGAGGGGCTGGAGGAGAGTCAGGAAAAAAAGGAAGACAGTCATAATTTGCCTCTTACTTCAAGAGACTTATTTTAAGTCTTGCATCCACAGATCCATGCAAACTGTCGCATCCGACGGGTTTACTTCTCAGACAGACTCTACTCAGAAGACGAACTGCCAGCAGAGTTCAAACTGTATCTCCCAGTTCAGAACAAGGCAAAGGTGAGCCGGCTTTCCTCAGAGGAAGGCCAGATAGTGAGTTGGAGAAGCTGTGTCCCCGGAAAGGGCTCTGTTCCACAAGGTCAGGTGCAGAGCCTTTCTCTGTTGACATGGAGTATGGAGGGCCCCTGCATCAGAAGATCTTAGGTCTGCCACCAGCAGGGAGTTAGGAATAATCCCATGAGCTGCTGCCTCACCTCCGTGAAGTGACCCTGCCCCTCTGGGGGCCATCCTGCTCCTTCCTTCTCCCAGGCCTTCCCTGCAGAATATCTTCCATCTGAACCTCTTCATCAGCCCCAATTATTATCAGCCGACCCCTCCCCTCTGGCACGATGCCGGGTGCTTCTGGGCCTGCCCACTGCTGGCACGTATGCACCGCCCCATAGGCCAGCATCGCCTTGAGTGTCCCTAGGGGTGGGGGCGCTGCCATCAACCACCTATTTTCTAATAACTTAAACTGATGCATTTGTTTGTTTTTTTTTTCTCTTTTCCCTTCAGCAATAACTGGAATGCAGCTCAAGGGATAGACCCTGGATATGACTCTTCGTTTAAAAAGGAAACTATCTGGAGGACAATGCAAAAAAACAGAGATTTATATTAGTTCACTGTGCTGTGGTTCTGTTAGCTGCCGCTTGGCATCCCTCATGGACGCCAGTGACTATGGCACGCCTTGTAAGTACAGTGGGGGATGAGCCGTCCTTTGGTAGGTGAATGCTGGAGTGTATCTCGCTGCCTGCCTTGATGTGTGGGGAGGTAGATTGACCACGAACTTCCAGAATTAAAGATGGTCCCGTAAGGCATCCTTCCTACGGTTTGTTCGTTCTTTTATATGTTATCTAAATATATGTATATGCTGTGTAGCGCTCATGATCTGGAAATTAATAAAATGTTATATTCTTGGTTTGTAAGTTTGTTCTTGGTTTGTGTGTGTGGTTTTTTTTTTTTTTAATTGGTGACATTTCTCTTTCTTTATGGTATGAAAATAGAACTCTTTGCAAAGAACATCCCGTACATTCATGTGGTGAGGTAGCTTGCAGTAAGCATTGAAAGAACAGGACATCTATAGATTCTGATTTGGAACAACTCCCAAGATAAACTAAATGGGAAGAAACATGAATAACATATCACCTAGAATCATCTTATTCTTGGGGGCAGGTCTCAAGTGGAGCTTTAGACAAAATGGCATATATTCCAGATTGTTCTTAAACCCTTTGGGAAGGTGTCACGTTGAAGCCTCACTTGCCCTTGGGTGACCATCAGCACGTCTACTGTTCCTCAGCATTGGAACGGATCACCGCCTCCTTGTTTGAGCTCCAGATGAAGTAATTGCCTTGAGTTTAGGAACTTAGAGAAAAAGTGTTTTTCAAACACTGGACTCACTTGAAAGAACTGAAATCTTAACACCACTCTCCCAGCTCCCAGTTACTCTAGGGCATGTGCTTGGGGCTAGTGAAATGATGAGAACTGTGCAGTGATTACTGCTGGAGAGAATGGTGCTATCGCTTATATACTTTTTTGTGTGTTCAATACTATAAAACATTTTCTTTGAGGTAGTATTTATAATAAAATTTCAAAATCAAAAAACAACAAAAGGCCACCCTGGATATCGTGCTTTCACCGACCTTCCCCCGGATTTGGCTTCATCCCACAGGATAAGACTGGAATTGTGGGCATTTTTACTTTGATTAGAAGTAAAAAAAAATGCAGGGCTGAATTGGTCACTACCGTGGCTGCCTCCTGAGAAGTTAAGTGGCAAGGAGCCCTGCTGTCCCACATCTTTATCCTCCATTGTGCACTCTGGGTAAGCGTGGCTGAGACTCAGGATGTGGAGGGCTGCAGGCGAGGGTGCCCTACTGCTGCCTCAGACACTCACTGAGTTCTTGTTTCTTCTCACGGTTGTTGGGGGCCCTGACACTGAGGTGGGCTCAGCCAAGATGACTTTGCCTTCCTCATCTGCTAACCGGATGGAGCCACCTTCGCCACGGTCGCTCTCCTTGGAGAGTCCCCACTTCTCTGGCACAGAGTACCCGTTGGCCCAGGTGACAGCCTGCTCTCTCAGGGCCACCCCCAGTCACATCTGAACATTGACTCTGCTTCTCCATCCTTAAACACCCAGGGGTTCCCATGCTTAGACTCCGTGTGTCCTGAGCCTTCTGGGTTGCAGAGGGATCTTCAGAAACGGGTGGGGGTGGGGCGCTCTGGGACGTCTACAGAGTTTCTTGTCTCTGCCTGCTGTGTGGTGAAATCTCCCCTCCAATCTGGAGTCTGTTGTGGGATGAAAGCTGCTTTTGTTGAGGCGAGAAAACCCGGTCAACTTCTCATCTCTCTCCGGTGCCGGGACATCGGCGGAGTGCTCCTGGAAGTCCAGAGAAACACAATAACGCACTCTCCTCCACATAGAGCCCCTTTCTCCCTCAGGCCCTTGTCAGACTAAGTACGGGGATTACCTCACCACCCTCTTCAGGGTGGAAGGCGGCAGCTGTTGACTTCGCAGATGCTTCATATATCCATCCGAGAGGAAGTGAGGGGGTGATGGGCTGTATTATCTGAGCTGGACCCTGGCCAACGTGAACTGTGGCACCAGCGACGGCCCCTGCCCCTGCAGTCTCCAGCTCCATAGGAAGATGACGACAGCTAATTATGGGGCCAAGGGAAGGAGGAAGGAAGGGACAGGCTGCAGGGCCCAGAGGCCTCCTGCACGGAGCCGGGGCCAGAGTGACCTTAGATTGAGGAAACTGGAGCAGGCAGGGTCATGTTCGCTGGCTCCTTGGAAGCCATGGTGTGTGTTTTAGCAGGAGTTCCCTCCCAAATAGGAGTGTTGGTTAATTGGTGTGAACTTGAGTGGACAGGCATGCAGTCACTCCCAACAGGGCCCATCTAGGGGGAGAGCCTACCTGCTACGGTAACCTTTGTTTGCTACCAGCGTGTTGACTGCTTCCCCACAGCCAGGCCAGCAAGACTGACCGTGCTGGTCCAGCCGCCTCCTGGGGCATTTCTCAAGGAGGCAACTATGCCAGAGAACAGCCCCCCAAGCTGATTTCCTTAGCTCCTCCGCAGCGTTAGCCAAAATCCTTAGGTCTCAGGAATTCACTGGAGAAGATATTGGAGCTCCTCCTGTCTAGCCCTCTCTTCCTACATTTTGCTGATGAGGACACTGTGACCTAGTCTGCGTCAGGCTGAGCGACTCTTATGGTGGCAGGCGTGGAACATGGACACAGAACCCTGGTGGGAGTCATATGCCTTCCTTGTCCTCCCGTGTGCTGGCATTCCCCTGCTTCCTCTGTGGCTGGTTGTCCTTTTTGTAGAGGCATTGATGGGGCAGATAATGCCTTTGTGGGGGGATGTCCTAGAAGTCCAGTGGCTAAGACTCCGAGCTTCCAAGGCAGGGGACCCGGGTTGAAACTCATGTCAGGGAACTAGATCCCACATGCTGCAGCTAAGAGTTTGCAAGCCGTCGCTAAAAGATCCTGCCGCTGCAACTAAGACCTGGTGCAGTCAAATAAACAAAAATACTGTAAAAACAAACAAAGATAATGTCTGCCTGGGAGGCTGGGCCAGGCCAGAGTTGGCTTCTCAGGAAGACTAGACTCAGCTCTGCCTCTGCGGTGAGGGCTCGCCTGGGGTGTCCCTTCATGGTTGCACTTTAGCTGAACTTTAGGGCCTGAGGCTGAGGATAGAAAGCTGTGGGGCAAAGGTTTGTGTTTAAGGGATTATAAAAGTAGCATAGGCTCATGCAAAATTCAAACAGTACATAGAATATGGAGTAAGATAAAGTCACCATTCCCATTCCTTAACTGAAAGCATTTGAATGGACCAGACTGACTTTTAACTACATGTATTTGTTTTACTGAATTATCACGACACTGAAATAAAAACTATTATTTTTATTTTACTGATGAGAAAACCAAGGCCCAGAGATTACTGTGCCCAAGCTCACATAGTGATGACAGAAGCAGGTTTCAACTCATGAGTCTGTGCTGGGCTCTTAAATCACTTGACTTCTTTGACTTGCTGTTTCCTCCTAACAATAGCCTTGTAATAAAACACATGAAACTTACCTAAGAGCTGGGTGGGGGGAGGTGTCCACCTATGAACAATAGATTAGATCTCTCATGTTAACTTCACCCAAGGGAATACTATACAGCCATGAAAAGGGACAAATTACAGCCAGGTGCAACAACAGAAGAACCACACAGCCATAAAGCAGTGTGAAGACAGCAAGGCGAAATATAGTAGGGATGATTCTACTTCTATACAATTTTTAAATAGACAAAACAATCCGTTGTTTAGGATGCATTTATAAATGACCGTCTATACAGTCGTCCCAATTTATCCACAGTTTTGCATTTCCTGGTTTCAGTTCTCTGTAGTCAACTGCAGTCCAAACATTTTAAATGGAACATTCCAGAAGTAATCCAATCTTAAATTGTGGGGCATTCTGAGTAGCACGATGAAATCTTGTGCTGTACCTGGGACGTCCAGCCGTCACCATCGTTTGCCTCTGGCTGTCCGCCATCTACACTGTCGTGGCTTGATGACACAGGATCACCCGAAGAAGATGATTCTGCAGCTGAGAGTGTCGGGTCAGCAGTAGCCTAACGCTGCATCACCCACCTCACTTCCTCTCATCAGGCAGGCATTTCATCATCTCACATTGCAAGAAGAATGAGGAGTATAGTACAGTAAGATACTTTGAGAGAGACCACATTCACATAACTTTCATTACAGTGTATTGTTACACATGTTCTGTTTCATTATTTGTTCATCTCTTACTGTACATAAAGTATAAATTACACTTTACCATAGGCATGTATTCTGGAGAATGAAATGGCAACCCACTCTGCTATTTTTGCCTGAAAAATCCGGCAGACCGTGGAGATTGGGTCACACAGAGTCAGACGCGACTGAGTGACTAAGCACAAACATAGGTATGTATATATCAGGAAAAAAATAGTATATATAGGGTTTCAAGCATCCATGGTGGGTCTTGGAACATACTCAGTGGTAAAGAATCCACCTGCCAATGCAGGAGACCCAGGTTCGATCCCTGGGTCAGGAAGATCCTCTGGAGGAGGGCATGGCAACCCCCTCCAGTATTCTTGCCTGGAGAATCCCATGGACAGAGAAGCCTGGTGGGCTCTATAACCCATGTGGTCGCAAAGTGTTGAGCTCATGCTTATTACAGGGTTTCAGGCCTCCACGGGGTGTCTTGGAATGTATCCCTTTGGGGACTCCTGTAGCAACAGGCAGAAGACTATCTCAAAACTCAGGAGAGTGCTTTGCCTAGAGGTGGGGGTTGGGGTTGGGGACAAAAATGATGGGGGAGGCACTCTAGGGGCTTCTCGGGTCTATCGATGTTTTATTTCTTAACCTGGGCAGTTTTTACTCATAGATGTTTGCTTCAGTACTATTTGAATTACACATACCATTGAATATATTCTTCTGATTATGTTTCTCAATTTTTTAAAAATGTCAAATTTAGATGACTTAGCCCTAGCTTATTAAAATGCAGGCTCTTGGGCCCAGCTCATCAAAATGCAGATTCTCTTTCAGGAGATCTAAATCTGGCCCAGATCGACATCTGCCCCTGGTGGGTTTTGGTGTTTCTGTCACTTGAAGCTGCTCCAAGGTGGAGCTAGCAAGCACTGAAGTGGTACCTCTGAGTGCGGAGAAGTCAGATGCAGGGAGGGAAGGAGAGTGTAAATAAAGCAAACCAACTCTGGCACGTGTGCCCATAGCAGCCCCCTACCTCCCAGATGCTTACGTTGCCTTTCTACAAAATCCTAGTGCATAACTTTACATCTCAATTCCTTTTCCATAACCTGAAAATATGGAGTCCTGTAATGCAAACCACGAGTGCCTCTGGGCTGCAATAGAGGCCCTTCCAAATTGTAAATCCATAAGGCATTGAACATCTGGATGGAGCGTGAGTCTTGGAAAAATTGTGCTTCTTGGTATCCATGGTGTCTGAAGCAAAGCAAAACAGTGTGCAAGGGTGGGATATGGAAACACATTGGACAGAACCCCTTATTAAAGGGTGTAAAATGTCACCGAGAACCTCTGCTGTTTTATTGCATAAGGGTAATAAATATTAATAAGGGCCTTTGTGAGTTCCCTCATCACATGGGTTCCCCCCAGTTCTTTTTTTCCATAAAGTCTTAAGCTGTGAATCCTCCTGGTATTTGGGAGGGAATACAGTAAAATCAGGAAATACAGTAGAATCAGTCCACACACACACTAGCCTTTGGGTTCCAGTTCAGTTCAGTTCAGTTGCTCAGTTGTGTCTGACTCCTTGTGACCCCATGGACTGCAGCAGGCCATGCTTCCCTGTCCATCAGCAACCCCCAAAGCTTGCTCAAACTCATGTCCATCGAGTCAGTGATGCCATCCAACCATCTCATCCTGTGTTGTCCCCTTCTCCTTTTTCCTCCTGCCTTCAATCTTTCCCAGCATCAGAGTCTTTTTCAATGAGTCAGTTCTTCGCATCATGTGGCCAAAGTTTTAGAACTTCAGCTTCAGCATCAGTCCTTCCTATGAATATCCAGGACTGATTTCCTTTAGGCTTGACTGGTTTGATCTCCTGGCTGTCCAACAGACTCTCAAGAGTC
Source organism: Oryx dammah (assembly GCF_014754425.2). Taxonomy (NCBI): domain Eukaryota; kingdom Metazoa; phylum Chordata; class Mammalia; order Artiodactyla; family Bovidae; genus Oryx; species Oryx dammah. The sequence continues at coordinate 38,751,432 of NW_024070197.1, forward strand.
TTCTCCAACACCACAATTCAAAAGCATCAATTCTTGGGCACTCAGCTTTCTTTATGGTCCAACTCTCCCATCCATATGTGACTACTTGAGTTCCGAGTCACCCTCAAATCCACCTCCCATCCGGTGCTGCCCTTGAAGCCTAAAGCATGCTCCCAAGCCTGGGCCTCTCTTCTTGGTGCTGGAAACTGACCTAAGCCAACATGTGGGTCCTGGTGAACCTTGGACCCCTCTGTCAGAGGAGGTAGACGAAAGCTGAAATCTCTCCCTTCTTTTCCAAGCCAGCCTCTGCACGTGGTATGTAGTAAAATCATGTCTCAGACCACAAGTACGAAACTGACAGTGAGCATGCAAAAAAAGACTCCTGTCACCTGTTCGTAAACCTCGGTGAAGTGTCTGCGCACTCTTCTATGATGCGCCTGTGTGGGGACAGTGAGGCCGTGTGGACAGCAAGACCGCATGTGGATTCTCTGTTGAGTGTGCGCGGGTGGGAGGAGGGATGAGCTACCCGTCCCATCTGAGTTCCAGACTAAAGTTCTGAAGGTCTTGGATGGCTGGGCTTGCCAACTTCCCATGCATGGCCCATATTAACGGGGACAGACAGAGGTACATATAAAATGCTTCTGGCTATTGCATATTTTGGAATTGACTCAATTCCCCAGTGGAAAGAATTTCTCCTTCTTTATTTCTTAGGGAAAGGTATTTCTGATATATCCACACTGCTTACAGAGAGTAGAGATTCGTTCCCACAAGTTGTGCTCACTCCGGTCAGTGGGCTGGCAGAGCAGTGGGGGAGGGGAGAGGCCGTTCACCAGTCCTGGCCCCCAGGAAACCCTAAGGAAGAAAAATGGAGCAGAGGCGCTGAGCCCCTGAGGGGCCCCTGGGCTTCCCAGTGGGATTTGCGCATTAGCTTTGTCCCTCTCTACTGCTCTCCACCAAGGAGGCGCTTGAAGCTGAAGATGCTTCAGGGCATCACTCATTCCCTGGGAGGCTGAGTTCACCTGGTGTGGGGACCCTGGGTGGCTGCCACCTTCCCTGCAATTGGGGCTTCCTGGTCCTCAGAGGCACTAGTTTTCCCACCTTGTCTGTGAAACCATGTAAGAGAAGAACTTTGATGTCTTCCTCTTCATACAATACTTCTGATACCTACCATTTTTCCAGCACCAGCTGTGTGTGTGTGTGTGTGTGTGTGTGTGTGTGTGTGTGTGTGTTAGTCACTCAGTCTTGTCCGACTCTGAGACCCCATGGACTGTAGCCCGCCAGGCTCTTCTGTCCATGGGATTCTCCGGGCAAGAATACTGGAGTGGGCTGCCATTTCCTTCTCCAGGGGATTTTCCTCACCCAGGGATCAAACCTGGGTCTCCCACATTGCAGGTGGGTTCTTTACCACCTGAGCTGCCGGGGAAGCCCCAGCACTAGCTAGGGGTCCTACCATTCAATTCTGATGATGTCTACCTGGTGTTCATATCAGATTTCACAGGCTAAAGGCTCAGTTTCACAAGACAGCCTCCTCCACCCACAACTCAGAGGCCGATTGCCAGTAGTGGGTCCCCAGGTTACCCACACTTGTGTCTGACTGAGCTACGAATTGGGAATTCCCCTGACCCACTCCTCAGGTTTGATAATTTGCCATGATGGCTCAAGAATAAATGTGTTTACTAGTTTATTATGTAGTAAAGAATGTGGTCAAGGATACAGATGGGAGACACAGAAAGCCAGGTCTGGAAGGGTCTTGACTGTAGAAACGTCTGTCCTTGTGGAGTTGGGGTGCACCATCTTTCTGTATTTGGGTGTGATCCCCAGTGCAAAAGCTCCCCAAAGCCTGTACTTTAGAGATTTCTATGGAGTCTTCATCATGTAGGTGTGATTAATGGTTAACTCAATCTCTAGCCACACTCTTCTCCCTGGAGGATGGGGAGGGGCTGAAAGTTCCGAACTTCTAATTATGGTTTGGTCTTCCAGGTGACCAGTTCCCATCCAGGAATCCACCAAGAGTCACTTCTTTAAAACCAGACATTCCCATCACCCAGAAAATTCCCAGGGATTTAGACCTCTGTGTCAGGAACTGAGGTCAAAGGCCAAATATCAGAACAGAAGCACCTTTACTGCTTAGGAGTTTACAAAACTGCAGAGGTTTTAGGAGCTCTGGCCAAGAGCTGGGGCCAAAGACCAGAATCCGTGCTTCTTCTTCTATCACAGTTTCACACTGTAACAAAGAGTTCAGGGCTGTGCGTATTCTCTTGGAGAAGGGAGCCAGGCAGCAGATTCCTGAGTTGGCAGACCTGAAGAAAATGAAATGGGTTCATGCTAATACGGTAACCACTAGCCACCTGTGTCTATTTAACTTAAATTTTAATTAATTTAAAATAAATTCGAAATTCCATCCTTCTGTTGTCCTAGCCAGATTTCAAGCACTCTGTAGCTGCTACACGTGGCTGACGGCCACCATATTGGGCAATGCAGATTCAGGAAATTTTGATGGGACAATGCTGTTTTAAATGCTTATTTCAACAAACCAAGATTTTACCACCACTGTCAAAAAAGGGTCTTCCCTGGTGGCTCAGACGTTAAAGAATCTGCCTGCAATGCAGGAGACGCAGCTTCCATCCCTGGGTTGGGAAGATCCCCTGGGGGAAGGAAATGGAAACCCACTCCAGTATTCTTGCCTGGAAAATCCTGTGGACAGAGGAGCCTGGCGGGCTACAGTCCATGGGGTCGCAAAGAGTTGGACACACAAAAAAGTTCAGTGTAGCAGAATCGTTTCCTTAAAAGTGGATCTGAGCAGGCTTCTCAAACGTTAATGTTGCCTAGGAGTCATCTACGGATTTTGTTAAAACGCAAGTTTGGATTCAGCATGTCTGATGTGAGCCCCTAAATGCTGCATTTCTGATAAGCTCACAGGTTGTGCTGATGCTGCTGATCCATGGACCTCCCTTTGAGAGCCACAGGGGATTGGAGGCTTAGTTACAAACACTTAGGGTGGATCTTAGGCGATGAGCCTCAGGAGTGGGATGCAAACTCAAAACCTATCAGGGATGAGCATTGCCTTTCACTCCTGACCTCGGTCACTGACCTTGGTCACTGTGTAACCTCATCCGGACACGACAGGCTGGGGGTGGGAGGGCAACATGCTTCCTGACTGATGAAGGTGTGTCAACATACCAGCTCTCGCTCTCGTGTTTGCTGGGCTGGCCTGAAAGCGTGGCTTGAGAGCCCTCCTGACCAAGACCTGCGGGGAGAAAGCCACAATCCCTCCTGCTGCCTCAGGGAAGGGACGCAGGGACCATGGGTGTCTGTCTGTAGAGCTAGGAGGAGCCGCGAGTGCGAGTGAGGGGCAAGATGACCTCTGAGTGGCCCAAGGGCAGAAAGACACAGGCACAGAGGGGCCATCCACAGAGAAGCCGTAGCCCCCAGGGTGGTGGGGAAATGTGCACTGAGGCCGGCGCCCCTGTGCCACAGCCCTGCCTGGGGGTCTCAGCTCAGAGCTCGCTCCCCGGCCCCATCACATCTGCCCTTGTCCTTTGGCTGAGCTGACCTTGGGTGAGGGGTCACTGCTCCAAGTGAAGCCTGTCCAGTTCAGTTCAACTCTGGAGTCTTCAAAGAGCCCCCCATCTCCTCCAGCTGAGGGTAGCCCTGCCCTCTCACTGAGTAGCCCTCACCCAGGGTCCGTTCTCATGAGCAGGACCATCAGAGATGGTTGTGTGATTAGGTAAAATGTGTAACGTCCAGGCTGTAAGTTTTGTTAGAGGCGTGGGGGGATGAGTCTATTCATGCCATAGCCTCCAGATTGGAGGAGAGATTTCACCACATGAAGGCTCTGTGGAAGAGGACTTTGGGGACCAGGAGGTGTGGACACCAGGCCATAGGAGGAAGGGCAAGTCCAGGCCGAGAGAACAACAGGAGCAGAGGCTTGGAATGGGAATTCCAGCTTCCGGTTACCAGGTCATGCAGCGCCTTTACACCTGACTTTCAAGCAGCAGCCTCAGGCTGGGGGGCCTAGTCGCTGCCGTGCGTGGGCCGAGCTGGGGCAGGCGCTGGCGCTCTGCTCCCTTCTTTCACCTCCTGCTCCTGGGGAAGAGGACTTTATTCCAGGGGCAGGCAGCCCTGGGCGCCGGACGCTGGGGTGGGGCAGGCTCCTACTCCATGTTCCCTGGCCTCAGCCTCCAGCTCGGTGGCTGGGGGGTTCTCTTCCATTCCCCACACCTAATCCCTTGCAGCTGTTGTCCTCCCCGGGAAAGACAGTTGTGTTGGAGGGAAGGGAAATAGTTATTTTGAGTTGGTCACTGGCTTCTGACCAGGAGAGGTGGATGGCCGTGTCGGGGCCTGGCCATGGGGTGGGCGAGCAGGACCAGGGCCATGATTAATTACGGAGGGTGTTGGGGAGGAGGTCACGGTCCTCACTGAGATGGGGTGTAGGGAAGAGTGACGGACTGGGGAGGAAGTGGGGGGGTGTAGGAAAGAGAGCCCGTGTCACGAAAGTAGCCGGCACCAGCTGGAGAGGGTGCGGAAGGTGGGAACAGCGTCTCCAAAAGGGCCCCGGGAGCCCCTGTGACCAGGACTGGGGCTGCAGGGCAGGGGTGGGGGCGTCTCTCACTGAATGAGCTGCCTGTAAGCGACTGGGCTGCCTGGTCATAGTCCCCTCTCGTCCAGGCAGGCCCTCCCCAGCCCCGCCCTCCCAGCAGAAAGCAAGTTTGATGGAGACCAGAGCCTCTGGGACATCTGGCCTTCCTCCCTGTGGGGTCACTGTAGGGCAGGGAGATGAATGGATGTGCCTCCTCTAAGCCTGGAAAAGCCAAGTGGCCCGTGGTTAAGCCCTTCCCTGTAGGGTGTGCCAGTGCGGGCTTGCATCCTGGCTCCACTGCTTGCTTATCCGCCCTGTGAACTCAGCGACCGAGCCTTCCCGCTTTACAGCACAGGAATGACAGTAGTGACGTTCACCTCGTAGGCCTGTTGTCAAGGTTCATTGAAAGCATGAGGGGACTGTGCTTAGGGCAGGACCCAGCCCTGGGCAGGTTGTTGTCATGGTGACAGTTGTTCTCAGCTCATCATCTTCATGGATGTCATGGTGGTCAGCCTCTTTCTGGCCCAGGTGTCTCTGCCTGCTTCAAGGGGTTTCTTGGAGAGGAGAAACAAAGACATCTTTCCCAGGAAGGAAGACGGAGGCTCCCAGGAATGTAGGAAAGAGACCAGCCCGCAGGACTGTGCGCCTGAAAGGACAGGGCCCGCGTCCTATTTCTTCCCTGTTGTATCCCCAGTACCTACGATAGTGCCTGGCACATCTTAGTGCTCAGAACAAATTTTTTGAATGAATAAATGAATGAAAAAAAATTTGGTGGGTTAGCTGCCTGGGAGGTGGCCCCTGGGCCCCTGGCAGAAGGAGATTGGATGATGAACTTGTGGGCTGGTCAGTGACCCAGGACATGGCCATCAAGTCCTTCTGTCTGGAATCTGAACAAGGAAATAGAGAAGGGGGCAGTTAGCAGCTGGACTTGGTGAGAAGTGGGCCCAACAGAACAGGGATGGAGTCGGCCCCTCCGAGAGGAAGGTGGTGGGGAAAGAGCGGCACCTCCTCTTCTCCCCTCTGTCCAGAGGGGCAAGGTTGAGAGAGGAGGGCCATGCTCCCTGCGGCCTGCCCCCAATCCTAGAGGCCCTCCACCGTGAGGCTCATTCTGTTCATTCACAGTCCCCCTGCCTGGGCAAACATTAAGCCCCTGCTGTGTACCGGCCACAGTGCTGGGAGCTGGAGCGGAGCTTTTACGTTAGGCAGAAACCCAGAGAGGGCATCAGAGCCCTGGCTTCGTGGAAGCAGAAGGAGAGGGAGCGCTCCTTGGAGGAAATCGTGTCTACGGTTTGCACTGAAAGCTGAGGGATGGGCACAGATTTTCCGGGAAAAAGAAAGGGGAGATGACCTTCCAGAGAGAAGGGACGGCGTGGGCAAAGGCTACAGAGAGCCAGCTTGAGGAAGTGCAAGAAGATTCACGTGGCTGGGGTCAGGGTGCAGAGAGATGGGGCGAGAGGATACACTGCTCGGGGTCTCCACTCCAGGGTCAGAGCCTGCCTTTGCAGAGCATCCAATCCACACCGCGAGAGACAGCTGCTCTTGAGCAGCTTGTCCTTGGAGCTGAGCCAGGTGCGAGGCCTGGGGCAGAAAGAGCTGGGGCCCGCTGGCTGACTGTGTGACCCCTGGCAGCTCACTGCTCCTCCCTGAGACGATTTCCCCATCTGCACGATGAAGGGCCCAGCTCGCTGTCCGCTAAGGCCCTGTCCCTGGCTTGGAGGGGCCCTAGGGGACACTGTGGACTTGTGGGGATGGGGTGGTAGGATGGGGGCATGAAGGCAGTCTGGAGAGGTTGGGCAGCCCCATGTTTATCCTTTATAAGGAAGCCCCCTTTTCAGGGACCACTGCTAGCATCACCCAGGTCTTTGGATCAGGCTTAGATGAGACAGATTCCAATGGCTCCTGGCCTGAGTGGCTTGACTCTCCCGTGAGGAGACCTTCCCCACCCATGGAGTAGTCCCCTGGGGCCCCTGGCGCTTCATTCCCTGGCTGCCTGGCTTTTCAGGGCCGGCTGACTCAGGGCTTCGGCAGCCCCGAGTTGAACCCTCCCTCCAGCTGGGGGCCGAGGAGGACCAAGCCTTTCCCTGGAGCCCTTCCCACCCCAGCTTCTGGTCAGCTTCGAACCTTTGCAGAGGGGTCTGCGGTTTTCTGGTCGGTCCCAGGAGCCGTTTCTGCACATTCTCACCTGTGGTGCTCACAGATGGACCTGCTGAGCAGGTGTTGCTGCCCCTCTTGATGAGGGGAGGGAAAAGGGGTGCTAAGTTTCCAGAAGGAGTAGGAACCCAGCCCAATGATGCACAGCTGGGCAGGGGCAGACTTGCAGAGATGAGGTGTGGGGGGCGGAGGAGCTGCTCCCTGGTTCCCGCAGGGGCCAAACTCTGCTGCAGGACCTGGCCTTGGGCCCCCAGCCAATCTGACAGGGAGGCATGGGGCCATCCAAACGTTCCCTTAGGGCTAAGCCCTTCTCTCCTTGGGGTCCCATCTGGCCAAGTCCTGGTGTGTGTGGGTGGCTGTCACAGGGAGATAGTGAACACATGGATTAAAGGCATGGTTTTGCGGGGGTGAGATAGCCTTGAATCTGAATCCTAGTTCCACTTCTTTTTCACTACATAACTTGAGAAGTATCCCTCAGTTTCTGGATGGAGAACCATTGTGCCTCCCCCTCAGGGTAGGAGAAAGGAGAAGTAAAATGATCTATACGTTCATTCAAATAAATAGTCATTGAGCACCTACTGTGTGTCAGGCACTGGGACAAGAGATAAATGAAAAATGAATGCAGGCTTCCTCATCGAACTCACGTTGTGACTGGGGAGACTGACCCCCAAAATGCAGACATAACAGGGACTTCCCTGATAGTCTAGTGGTTGAGGACCGGCCTGCTGATGCAGGGGACAGGGGTTCAATCCCTGGCCTGGGGAGATCCCATATGCCATGGAACAACGAAGCCCGTGCGCCACAACTACCGAAGCCCATGGGCCGAGAGCTTGAGCTCTGCAACAAGAGAAGCCACTGCAGTGAGGAGCCTGTGCCCTGCAACTGGAGAAAGCCCGCATGCAGCCCAGAAGACCCAGTGCAGCCAAGTATAAATAAATAATTTTCAAAGGCTTTGTATAAAAATACAGACATAACAAGTGACACAGTAGGCTGGAAGGTGAGGAGGTGGGATAAGAGGAAATAGAGCCAGCCCTGAGGGTGGGGGGTCCTGGGGAAGGGGACAGTGTAGACTCAGGGGACAGCGTCCTAGGTGGGAGGGACAGCAGTGCAAAGTACCTGCAGGGGCTGCGTCAAGTGGCTCAAAAGCAGGGAAAGCAGAGTCGGTGAGGCTTGGAGGAAGTGAGAATGTGGTCAGAGAGACTGAGAGGGCGGTGGGGGGGCGGGCTGCCCCTCCTCTGTGGCCAGTTCCACAGGAATTCGCTCCTCCGCAGCTGTGAAAGGCCAGGGCTGTGTGGACACAGGACGCAGCCCCTCTAACCCCACTTCCGCGCTGCCGTGTGACCGTCTCTTTTCTCCTTTTCTGCCCGCCCAGGGCTTCTTCCTCAGGTCCTTGGGCCCAGAGGCCTCCCCCAGTGTGGCCTGTGACCATCCTCGCTGAGGAGCAGAGACCCTCACACCCCTCCAGCTGCCTGTTCTGCCTCCTGTCTGGGAGGATGCTGTGTCTGCTCTGGCCCATCTCAGGGAGCATCACAGAGGCTCCTTTCACCAGGGGCAATGTCGGGGGACTGGGAGGGGATGCAGTGCCCTTCTGCCTGTGGGCATAAAGACCCTCTTTCTCTTCTGCCGCGTCAGCCCTCTCTGGACTGGCGGGCAGAGGGGCCACATTCTGGGAGATTCGTGTCCTTTCTTTTAAAGTACGGGCGAGACTGGGGCCAGGCCAGACAATGGTGATGATTTACAGTCTGCTGGGCCGCAGGGCTGCCTGCTGGGCTGGCATCAACCAGAGAGTTCTGCACCACTGGGTCAGGGGGCTGCCTGCCCAGGACCCCACAGTGGGCGCCCCGACTTACCAGCTGCAAAGGGCAGGGGTTGTGCTGGTGATTTCAGAACTCCCCCCACCACAGCTCTGCTATGCTGGGGTGCCGTCTCCACTGGCCTCTTCTTGGGTCTGTCCATTCCAGGCTCATCTTTACCTGGATTTCTCAGCCCTTATCTGTGTCAGGTCCCTCACACTGCAGCTCTGACATTCTCTCCTGGACAGAGACCTGCCTTTGGAGGGAGACAGGCAGAAGTGGGGAGCACATGGAGGCCCCGGGCGGGGGATGGTGAGACCCTGGGGGAGCACCGAGGGAGGAGGGGCAAGGCTGAGGAACTGGTGGAATAACTTGGGGAGATGCCTGCAGGAAGCTGGCTCTCAGGCAGGAGAGTGCTGGAGAGTTAGGGGGAGAGACGGAGACACTGGGACGGGTGAGCAAAACAGGGAGAGAGAGGAAAAGAGAGAAGGACCAAGGCAGTGAGGGAGAAAGCCAAGGAAAGTGAAAGTGAGAGAGCACCCAGAACAGAGGGGAACACACACGAAGGAGAGAACAAGAGAGATTCAGAGGAAGAGAGAGGGTGATGGGGAGAAAGCAGGAAAGGGGCAAAGAGTGGGGGAAGGAGAGGATGAGGGAGACCTAGGCCAGAGCCAGAGCCACAGGGAGCAGAAAGCAGAGCAGGTGAAAAGCCAGAGGGCTTCTCCCCAGACCTCCCCAGCCTTGACCTCCCACTGCCCACCCCACGCCCCACAACCCCACCCCAATCCTCACTGGCCCGGGAGGGAGGTGGGGGCATGGTGGGGGCTGGTCTGTCCTCCACTGGGGGCGACTGAGTTGGACAGAAGCAGGAATTTTTGATGAAACAATGGAACAGGCCCTCAAGGGAAGTGCCCCTTTGTTGGAGCCCTGGCCTTCCCGAGGCAGGGGGCTGTCCACCAAGACCTCTCCAAGGGCATGGGCTGCACCATCCTATTCTGGGATGACAGGACCCAATATTTTGGAGGAAGGTGGTTTTCTGACCATCTGCCTTGGTTTCCCCCTATGAGGCAGAGTGGTGGTCAGGGGCCTGAGTTCCCAGATGGGGTTGGGGCCAAAACTCTGGGGCCAAGGCGGGCTGGCAGGTGGGACCAGCTCCTGTCCACCCCCAGCCTTTGTTCCAGGAAAAGGCAGCTAGGGGAGGGGGTGGAGGGCAGGAGTGTTTCCAGGGAAAAACCCATCCTTCCATGGAACAGGCAGCCTCCCGCCACTTCACCCCTCCACCCCCACCCTACCCCCCTCCTGCCACCAGCTCCATTCCTTCCTCCCTCCCCTTTTGGCAGGAGGAGCCCAGCAGCTGGAAAAACCATGCTGTGCTCCTGACTCCCACCTCAGCAGAGCTGAACCCATGGTGGCCCTGCAGAGGGGGGGCAGGGTGTGTGTGTATGTGCGTGTGAGTGTGTGTGTGAGTGTGTGGGTGCACACCTGCATACAGGTGCTGCCTGGCCATCGTCGCCTGCAGCCATGGGCATGGGAGAGGCAGGGTGCATCAAAGGGAAAGAGGCAGCCTGAGCCGAGCACCTGGAGCCTCAGTTTTGTCGTCTGAGATATGGGCGTGCCCCTGTCTCGCTTTTTAATAGGGCTGATGTAAGGGTCACAGGTGAAGAAGGAAATGGCAACCCACTCCAGTGTTCTTGCCTGGAGAATCCCAGGGACGGGGGAGCCTGGGGGGCTGCCGTCTATGGGGTCGCACAGAGTGGGACACGACTGAAGCGACTTAGTAGTAGTAGTAGTAGTAGTAAGGGTCACAGAGGCCAAGATGGGCGGAGCAGGAGTATGTCCCCGAGGCCCCTGGATTCCCACTGCTCTCAAACCACTCCTGATGACAGGTGCTGCTATTACTGTCCCCCTTTCCCAGCTCAGAGACAGGCCAGTGGCTGTCCTGAGACCGGAGCCCCTCTGACTGATGCAGGTACGGCCCCTGGGCACCTCCTCCTCCCTCCAGGGCCCTGGGGCTCCTTGTCCCGCCCCGTGAAGAGCAGCCTCTCTCCAGGGACTGGGGCCCTTTCGGGCCCAGAGGATCCCCAGAGGCCACCTGCTCCAACTCCTTGTCACTCATCTGAGGAGCCTGAGGCCCAGGGGCCCGGAGCTTCAGGTTGCAAAGCACATGAGGCAGGGCTGGGGTTCCGGCTTCCTGCCTGGTGGTCCCGGGTGTGGGCTGTTTTTCTCTCTTCCTTCCTTTAAGCACAGACTGGTTCCTGATAGGGTTATCAACACAGGCACACTCCCCTTCCTCCCACTCTTCTGCCTGGCCCCAACCCTGCCACTTTTCCCACCCCTTCCCTAACAGGGGGCTGAGCAGGGTGAGGATGCTGAGTGAGGCTTCTCGACAACCCCTTGGCCCCACTCCTTTCCGGGATATGAATGCCTCCCCCCACAGGCTGTTGGAGGGACCCAGCCTTTCTCCAGACCCTAGCTTTGTACCCCAACCCCCCTCATCAGGGTCTAGACCCCATGGCCTTTGGCTGGATGACCAAGGCCCCTGAGACCAGCTCCTTGGTTGGTCCGCCTGGAGACTACCTCCTTCCCCCCCTCCCCATCCCACCCCCACCCCCCACCCACCAGCAGGGGACAGGATGTAGCCCAAACCATGCCCCTTCCCCAGTATCACCTACTTCCTGAGTCTGGGTCTAGGGAGGCTTCCAGGAGGAGGAGGTTATTTAGGGAGTTGCTTGTCACTTCCCTAGTGGCTCAGAATCCACTTGTAAAGCAGGAGACCTGGGTTCGATCCCTGGGTCAGAAAGATTCTTTAGAGACGGGAATGGCATCCCACTCTAGTATTCTTGTCTGGAGAATCCCATGGGCAGAGGAGCCTGGCAGGCTACAGTCCACAGGGTCGCAAAGAGTCGGACATGACTGAGCAACTAACACTCCACTCCACTCGCCCGTCTAGGGGTGACTTGTGTGGGGATGATGCCCAAGGCAGAGAGAGGAGTGGGAGGGGGACAGGGCTGGGGAGACGTCCTGAGCGTCCTTGGCACAGAGGCTTGCAGCTCTCCTAGACCCTGTTGGACGCACAGCCAGCCCAACCAAGGGGAGGGAGGTGGGACACAGCCAGAGGAGATGGGGCCAGGTGGCATAGACACCGGGCCTCCTGGTCCTGGGAAGGCGCTGGGGCAGGGTGATCCCACACCCCCAGGTTTGGGCCGCTGAATCAGCCAGTAGCAGCCCTGAAGCCACTGCCCTCCCTGGGCTCAGCTGTCACATGTCACGTCTGTCTGCTGGTGCACGGTTCTGAGCTCTGGGGTGCCTCAGATGCCACAGCGGCCCTGGGTAGCTCCCACTTGGTGGGGACGCTGGACTATCCCTGAGGCAGGCACTGCTCACGGGCGCCCGGATCCCCGGGCTGGTGAGCCTGGGTGCTGTGCAGTGGGCTGCTCTCAGCTCACCCCCTCCCAAAGCTGCCCTTGGCTAACTGGAGCTGCATAACCCGCAGATGCCCAGGAGTAATGAACTGAGGCTGAGCAATGTGGGCAGATGGCAGCATGGTCCCCCAGCCTCCAGAGCCCGCGGCATCTTCAGTGCCGTTCACCCTCCGGGGTCCCCGGGATCAGGCTCAGGCAAGAGCTCTCCTGAAACCGCGTCCTGGTGGGCTGCCTCCTTTGCCCTGTTCCCTGCTCCCCTCACTTTCACATGAACTGAGATTCTCAATAAACCACCTGCATAAATATTGCATCTCAGGTTCTTCTTCGGGAGCTTGAGCTCAGACACCCACAGAATTGACCTGGTGGCCTCGCTTATAGAAAGGACAGCCTGCTGGATGAGGTGACATTTGAATCGGGGCCTTGAAGGTTGAGTAAGAATTGCTGAGCTGAACAGTGCCTGTTTCTTGTGATATATCTTGTTATTGTTCAGTCGCTAAGTCATGTCAGACTCTGCGACGTCATGGACTGCAGCACGCCAGGCTTCCCTGTCCTTCACAGAGTTTGCACAGACTTGTATCCGTTGAGTCAATCTTGCCTGATTTAATTGCTGAGGACCTGAGACATCAGAGGTGCAACACAAGCAAGGGCCCTGGGGCAGGAAAAAGCACTCAGTTATATCTGACTCTATGGACTGCAGCCCGCTAGGCTCCTCTGTCCATGGAATTCTCCAGGCAAGAATATTGGAGAGGGTTCCCATTCCCTTCTACAGGAGATCTTCTCAACTCAGCTCAAACCCGGGTCTCCTGCCTTGCAGGTGAATATTTTACCTTCTGAGCTACCAGGGAAGCCCAGGAAAAGGCAGGGCATGTTCAGAGCAGGGAGTAGACCCGCGGTGGAGGGAAGGAAAGTAGATGAGAAGTTAGGACGGTCGTCACCCAGCCCTGCACAGCGTTCATGGCCGATGGAGCACCTGCTGAGCCCAGATGGAGCCTCAGAGTCCTCACACTATGTCTGGCAGGCTCTGTCAACCAACTGGATTAGCACTTGAGGTGGCCCGTTCAGTGTCCCTGCCCCAGAGGAAGGCCAGGCCGGGCCCACGATGGGATCTGTGGACAACGGCCCAAGTACAGTAGGGGCCTCCCCTGGGAAGCGGCCATTGTGGCCCATAAATAGGTTAGGCGGTCAGGAAACAGGAAATCCTGACAATACAATGAGTCCTGGGGCGCAGGGGTTTCCTCCAGGCCGAGGGCTGGAGCGAGGAGGCTTCTTAGGCCAAAGGCTCTGCTGAACCAAAGTCTCCCTGGCCACTGGCCTCAGATGCCTGGCTCTTCCCACAGTCCTCGGAGGCCGCGGGGCCTACCCTCACCCCACCCGGCCCAGACAAGGGCAGCTCAGGACAGGCCAGCACACGCCAGGGCAGGCAGCGGAACCCCTGAGGGAAGAGCCGTGATGGGCTCAGCTCCCAGCTGAGCTTGGACCCAGGCAGTGATGGGAGTAGCTGGGGCAGCCAGACCAGGGGCCAGCGACCAGGCCAAGGAGGCTCCCCCCGGATCGGGGGGTGCTTCTGCCGGGCTCTCTGACCCAAGAGGCACACACATCTCTAAATGGGTGTCACTGGGCCTGTCCCTGCTCTGGGCTCCCCAAGGGCGTGGTGAGCACCAGGCTGACCCTACTCAAACCCCAATAATGGAGAAACAAGATCGCTCATTAGAGAACCAGGCAGCCTGTAAAACCACGCCCCGGAAGAATTTTATTAAGAAAAGCAAACAATAAAATACGATATCCTGAAGGATCCCAATTTTGTTAAAATACACACAAACATAAAAATGTGTGTGTGTGTGTGTGTGTGTACCCACACATGCGCACAGACGGGACAGAAAAGAGTACCAATAAAAGGTCAAAGCAGAGAGTATCAGGGAATTTTTATTTCTTCTTTGTTCTTTTCTGAAATTCTAATTTTTCCACAGTGAACTTTGTCACCATTAAAACACGCACACACACCCCCAAATGCTGCAATACCTGTTTTCTTTTAAGCACAATGTTTACAAAGCGTTTTTAAAGAAGGGGGGAAATGTTGATACCAAGCTGAGGGGAAAACAGGATACAATGTTGTGTACATCGTATGTAAAGAACAAGAATATCAGGGCAGGAAGGGGATAGGAAGGAAACACCCGGGGTGTCAGGGCTGGTGGCTTTGTGGGGATACCATCACGGTTCCGTCCACCTAGTGTGAGAATCCCCGCACTTTTGTGTGTCTACTGTACCCTGAGTCTATAACATCTTTGTCAATCCAGAGAGTAGAAGATAGAGTCCTGCTCTGATTTGATCCAGGGGGTGGCAGATAGACTCTCATAATTTACACATCCTTGATTACTGAGCCTCTTTCCACCCAAAACATTTTATTATGAAAATTCTCAACATACAAAAAAGCAGAAAGAATTGTACAATGAACATCCATTGATCCACTAGGTAGGCTTTGCAATTTACATTTTACTAGACTTGTTTTGGGCTTCCCTGGTGACTCAGATGGTAAAGAACCCACTTGCCAATGCAGGAGAGCCAGGTTTGATTCCTGGGTCAGGAAGATTCCCTGGAGAAGGGAGTGGCAATCCATTTCAGTATTCTTGCCTGGGAAATCCCACGGACAGAGGAGCCTGGCGAGCTACAGATATGGGGTCGCAAAAGAGTCAGACACGACTTAGCAACTCAACAACAACTCAGGAATAGCTGGATGGACTTGATGCATAGGGCAGGAATATGTAAGGGACTCAGAACGTCTATGTCCTCTCTGAGCACCACTCTGCCCACATCTGTATGTGTTCACCAGCCTGGAAGCTCTGCAAACCCCACCCTTTGGGGGTTTTATGGAGGCTTCATTACAGTGGCTTGATAGAGCAAGTCATTAGCCATTGGTGACTGACCTTAATCACTGACTCCTCTTCCCTCACCAGAAACTGGGGTAGGACTAAAAGCTCCAACTCTCCAATCCTGTGGTTGGTTCCCTTGACAACCTGCCCCAATCTTAGCTTACCTGGGGGCTTTCCAAAAGAGACTTCCATAGCATAACCAGATACCTTTATCACTCTCATCACTTAGGAAATTCCAAGAAATTTAGAAGCCATGTGGCAGGAACCCAGAGGAAGAACAAATGTATATTTTTTATTCTCAATCACAATATCATAGTACTGCTTTGAATTTTCTTAAACATGCCTTTTCATGGATATATGTGAGCATTTTTGCTGCATATGGAGCGAGGCTGCTGGCTCAGAAAGTGTATATGTCCAGCTTTCCTATATGACGCCAAACAGTTTTCCAAAGTTGTATACTTTGTATTCCTGTCAACAGGGAATAAGAGCTCTGGTTGCTCCGCATCCTTGTCAACACTTGGCATTATCTTCTGTTTTCCTTCTAGCCGTTCCGGTGAGTAGATGGCAGGATTGCATCGCTGATTTCATTTGCATTTCCCTGATGGCCAATGAAGTTAAGCATGTTGATTGGTTATCGGGATATCTTTTTTAAAATAAAGTGCTGACCTAGTCTTCTGCCCATTTTTCTTCTGGATCATCTTTTCCCCTTTCTTGTTTTACAGATGTCCTTTATACATTTTGGATACAGATCTTTTGTTAGATATACAGATTGCAAGTATCTTCTCCTGCTCTGCAACTTCATCTTCTTAATGGTGTCTGGTGAGGGACATTCTTAATTTTAAAGCATTGCTTTCTAAAGTAATCTTGAAAAAGATTTGTTTACAGTGTTATTTTAACACTTGCAACTGTGAAGTCATATCCCCAGGAAAAATTACGGCATGTGTGTTAAATGCCTCTGCCTCCTCTCTCCCCCACAGCCAATTCTGTTGAGTGTCCGCCATAAATATCTCAAATTAGAATTCACTGAGGTCATTTCAGGCTACTGTGTCTTCCACAAGTAGTACTTCCTCGTTTGAAATAAAGGAATCAGAAATCCTCAGGTAATGGGAACCTTTATCAGAACTCGTATGTACAGTAAAGGGACTTCCTCTTTTCTGAGAGATTTTTTGGAGGGGAAAAAAGTTGCCTAATATTCAGGCATAGCCAGTCTGTACAGACATATTCTCTGTTCCAGGGCTGTAATAGAAAAATATTGGAGGGGGCTTCCCTGGTGGCTCAGTGGTAGAGAATCCACCTGCCAATTCAGGAGACGTGGGTATGATCTCTGGTCCGGGAAGATCCCACATGCCACAGAGCAACTAAGCCCGTGGACCACAACTATCGACCTTGTCGACAACAAGAGAAGTCACCCCAACGAGAAGCCCGCACACTGCAACTAGAGAGAGAAGCCCCTGCTTGCTGCAACTACAGAAAAGCCTGCGCAGGAACAAAGACCCAGGACAGCCAATACATAAACAAATAAAATTATGTTTTAAAAAAAAATGCTGGAGGGAGGGATTCCCTGGCGGTCCAGTGGTTAGGACGCCTCGTTTCCACTGCTGGGGGCCCGGGTTCAATCCTTGGTCGGTGAACTAAGATCTTGCAAGCTACATGAAGAAATTTAAAAAAAGAAAAAGAAAAAAATATTGGATACCCACACATCCTAATTATGGTATCTTCATTCAGTGGAATACTAAAGAAATATTCAATAAAGACAAGATGAATTTATGCATAAGAATGTAGGCTTAAGAGGGGAAAAAAGCCAAGAGTGGAACAGTCTGTGTGGTAAACTGCACACATCTTGAAAATGAAGTCTGCTTGGAAGGACTCACACCAGCAATAGGAACGGGGTGGTGGTGCAGGAGTAGAAAAGAGCCTTATATTCTTTTGCAAATCACTGAGGGCATTCAACATACTCTTAACCTGTGTGCACCTATTATTTATCCTACCAAACTAACTGAAAATTTAAAAATACAAAATAGACATTTGAAAGGGAATGCAATTTTTCATCCTAAGAAATGTATGCAATCGCTTTGAGTCCTGAATAGTTCCCTTCAGAGCTGTCAAAACTTCTCTGTGACCCCTACTGCTGGGGTAAGGACCAAGGTGAGGGCTAAACGCTGGGGTGTCTCCTTTGGGGGCTTTACTCTCAGCAATATGGGGTCCACCTGTGGCCAACTCAGAGCTAACTTCCCATGAGGCAGAGCAGGTGAAGTGCCTGGGGTCCACAAGAGTTCCAGGGGCTCATGGAAATGTTGAAATTGGCTTAAAACAATAGAAAAAGAATACAATCATGCCTAGATTATATTTGTCTTTTTACTAACAGGGTCATAAAACATAATTAAGTATATCTATTTGATCCCCTGGAGTAGGAAATGCAACCTGCTTCAGTATTCTTACTTGGAAAATTCCGTGGACAGAGACTGGCGGGCTAGAGTCCATGGGGCTGCAAAGGCACAGCAGAGCGACTAAGCCCAGACATAGCTGTATCTACATCTGTATCCATAGTTTTACGTGTAGGTGACCGAGCAAGGAATCCTGGGCCCACAGTGCAGTGCAGACAGCCAAACTCTGACAGCCGAGTGTATCGAGCGTGGAGCAAAATAAAGCTTTATTTGCAGGGCACCAAACTAGGAAGCGGGAGCCAAGCCTCAGATCCACTCCAACTTGGTCTTCGAGTTAAGGGTGTTTTAAAGGTTAACAACAAAGGAACTGTGATTAATCCTTGTCTTGTGACATTCTGTGACATTTCTTAATCACACTTTTGGGAGTCAGGATGTCTTGAGCTTATGATTCTCTGGCCAGGTGGTCCATGGCTCAGGTGGGGTTAGGGGGCTTGTCTGTGAGCTCATCTTGCCCTGGAGAAACAACCCAGGTTTGTATATTAATGAAGAATCTATAAGAGCAATCTTAGAACATTAATGATGTTACGGACAACAGCAATCTGAGTCATCTGACTCAGGTTGATTAGGGCTCAGTTAGCACAGGACAGAGATCAGAGGGTACAAGAAAGAGGCTGAAGTCAGAAGAGACAGGGCAGGTGGGTCAAGTTTTGGATAGAGATATTAATCATAAACTCAGTCAGGGGATTTGGTTTTAGGGAGACTCAGATTCATATGTACATAAATATATATAGTTTTTTACAAGGAAGAATTCACCAAGGTGCAAAAGTACCTAGAAAGTCGTAATGTGGCCCTGGGCACACCCTTTCTATAAAGGGCCCCGTAGTAAATATATTAAGCCTGGGGGCCAGGTGGTCTCTGTTTTGACTGAACTTTGCCAGCAGCAGAAAGCGACCATCACATAAACAGATGGAGGGGAGTGGCTGTGTTCCAACAAAGCTTTATTTACAAAAACAGGAGGTGGGTGGGCCTTGGTCCAGGGCCAACCTGGTTGGTGCCTGGGAAGTTCAGTATTTGTTGAATGAATGGATGAATTGGAGAGGGTGGGATTGCTATCAGGCTTGACCCTTGGGCTTCCCTGGTGTCTCAGATGGTAAAGAATCTCCCCGCAATGTTGGAAAGCCGGGTTCAATCCCTGGATCAGGAAGATCCCCTGGAGAAAGGAAAGGTGCCCACTCCAGTATTCTTGCCTGGAGAATCCCATGGACAGAGGAACGTGGCGGGCTGTAGTCCATGGGGTCTCACATGACTGAGGGACTGACACTTTTCTGATCCTTGTCCGTGGTTGGGTTTGGGTTTGGTTGGGAAGTGGGGAGTGGATACCGGGCTGGGGATCAGTTTTCATGTTCTCAGCCCCACACTTGCTGTGTGACCTTGGGCAAGCTACCCTCCCTTGCTGGGCCTCAGCTCTCTGTCCGTAAGATGGAGGCTGTACTCACCATTTGCTGGATTGTGATGAGAGAATGAAATGTAACTGAGGATATGGAAGGGCCTGGAATAGGAAAAGGAGATTCCCATTGGGCAGCTCGAGGGCAGGGACGGCCAGCTTCCTGGAGCCCTGGCCGCCCCGGGGAATATCACTTTGGCAGAGGAAAGAAGGGGGCGGGGGCAGCCAACAGCGTGACCCGAAACACAAACAGTCCCCAGAGAGGGGCCGAAACTCTCACCCTGGTGAAAACACGCTTGTCAGGTTTCTGCCCTACCCCTGAGCAGGACAGGGGAAGGCGCCCCAGGCTGGCCTCAGTTGGCAGGGGCCGCTAGTGGCTGGTGGGGCCTGGGCCCCTCACGTGCGCCTGGGCATGCATCCAGCCAGAAGTGGCCCTGTGTGCTCCAGGGTGTGATTGTCCATCAGCCAGAATCCGAGGTTGCACCTCAGGGGCCGTGCAGGGACCCATGGAGGGAGCCCCACGCCCCCAACTTCCCACTGGGGTGCCCAGTGGCCCGGTCAGGCAAGCTGCCATGTGACCTGGAAGGGCAACGTGCAGGCAAGTATTCAAATAGACAACTCACATGTCCAGGGACCTGGCAATTTCGCCTTCTCTCGAGCTGTATCAGTTCCAGCCCAGGCACGATACAGAATTCTCTTCACACAGACCCAGCAAAATGTTCTAGTGGCTTAACAGAGGTGTGATCAGGATCACTGGACACTAAAGGGCAAGTCGAGGCACAAGACCAGCCCCGTGGGCTGCCACGGCCACCCTAGACTCAGATCCACACTCTGCTTGATCTGTTTATGAAAAAACAAACCAACCAACCCAAGATCAGGTGTTTACAAAGCCTTTTGTTAACTTGCAAATCCTCAAGGAAGTGAGGGAGAGTGACTGGGCTGCACATCCTGACCAGGCCAGCAGGGGAAGGAGCTGGAAGGCTGTGGAGGCGTGTGTCTGGGCTTCCAGAACTCTCACTTTGCAACTAAGTGGTATGTGACCTGGGACAAGTCTGTTGTCACTGAGCTCCAGACTTTGGCACTGAAGGACTGAATTAAATGACAATTGTGTTTGGTTGTATTTTTCTTTTGAGTTACAAATCATGGAAATTCCGATTCAAACTGGAATGACCAAAGAGAGTACTTATTGCCTCTCATAAGAGTGAGGGGGATGGCCATCAGGTCTGGCTGTATCCAGGGGCTCAAACAATGCCATCTTTCTGTCTTGTGTCTCTGTTCTCTTGTGTGCTGCTCATTTTCATGCAGGCAGTTCCATGTGTGGACAAAGGCCAGAGATGACTTGGACATTGCTCATCCCTGGTAGAGATGGAGGTGGGGATAGGGGGCTGCCTCCACCTGGGTCTCACCTGCGCCTGGAACTGGGGAGAGGGGCAGCCTTTCTGCATTTCATGAGCTCAGAGTAGGAAAGGGGTAGCTCCCTAGAGGAGCCAAGAGATGGGAAGATGGGTGCTGGGCAGGCAAAAGCACCGCTGCCACCAAAGTAGACACAGCTTCACATTTGCACGTATTTAAGTCCGTCATTCTCAGCACTGATTCTTAGCACCAGCTCTGGGGAAAAAGTCCCAACTCATGGCAAAGGCTGAGAGCGCAAAGAGTTGTCCAGACAAATCTGGTCTCCAACCCAGGATTTCTGAGCCCTGATCTAGGGCTTTTTCTGATTCACCCCACTGCCCCTTCTCTGATATCCCCTTTATGTTTCATGCTCCTGTGGGCCCCCGCCCCCCCCCGCCCCCCCCCCCCGCCCCCCGCCCCCCCACTTGCCAAGGAAGATTGCTGGTGCAGGGTGTGCACACAGCTAGTCTCCCAACCAGACTCTGTGGCCCCCCCTGGCATCTGGAGACAAGGGAAGAACAGGGGTACTACCCCCTCACCCTCACCCCACCCAGGAAACTGAGCTCTGTTCTCTGAGACACAGTCCTCCATCAGTGACTTCACTTGCACACACAGAGCCAGTGGCCTGCAGAATGTCTTCCTGTCTACATGAAACCCCTAAGAGGATCTGGTGGGGAGTTGGGGGTAGGAGCAGGGAAAGACATCAGAAGGGGCCAGCAGGAGGGGAGGGGATCTCTCTAGGCAATGAAACCAGTCGGAGAGGCATCTTTCTGGAACCAGCGAGACTCCGGAGAGCCCGGAGCACTGACTAAAACTAGAACCAGTACCCATTCTTGTCTGGGCCTCAGCTAACCCGTTGGTACACAAGGAGCTTGGGCTAAGAACTTTCTGGCTCTAAAACTCACTGATTGACAAAGGGTCAATTTCCTCATACTATAAAAAGTTCTCAGAAATCAATATGAAGAAATGCCCCCAAAGAACTGAGCAATGGGCATAAGCAGGCCAACCCCCCCCCCACCAAAAAAAAAAACCCTTCTAAATGGTTAACAACAAACATGCAAAAAATGTTCAAACTCAGTGGCAAAGAACTACAAGTAAAACCAACCAAACAATACTGCTTCCGCCAGTCATGTTGATAAAGGTGATCTCATTCCAGGTGTGTCAGGGGGTGGGGGATGGGCACTCAGCCACTGCCCGGGAGGAGTAGAAACAAGTGTGACCTTCTTTCTGGAGGGTACTTTGTCAGTATGTAATAAAAGCCTTAGAACATTGTGGGCTGGTGGGTCCACTTTGATTTCACAACTAGAAAATTCTCTAGAGGCAAGAATCATGGATGTTGCAAATGTAGTCTAGCAGAGCAAACAGTAGGCAGAGAAATATTCTATTGCAGTAAAATCAAAGCCTCCTCCCTCCCATACTCCAAAGGTTTCTTGTCAAGCTTAGACTAAATCCAGTTCTTGACGCTGTCGCCTGGTCTTACTCTCTTTCTCTCTTTCACCTTCCTTCTCACCCCGCTTTCTCTTCCTCAAATTTGCCAGGCTTGGTCCAGCCTCAGGAGTTTTGCATGGGCTATTACCTCTGCCTGGGATGCTTCTTTCCCTCGAATGTGAGCCCCATGAGGGCTCTGTGTTATCCTCTGCTGGATCCTTGGCCTGTCCCTTAACAGCAGTAGAAGTTCATTGAATAAGTAAACAATTGAGAGCAGGTGCGGCAGGAGTTGCGGCTCTGCCATTGATTAGCTGTGTGACCTTGATCAAGTTCCATCACCTCCCTGAGCCTCGGGCTCCTCTGGTGTGAGATACAAATAGAAGAACTACCCCGTGGGGTTCTTATCAGGATTAACTTCAGTAAAGTGGGTGAAGTCTGGGGCAGTCACTGCTATATTCAAAAAGGATAACCAACAAGGACCTGTTGTATAGCACCTGGAACTCTACTCAATGTTAAGTGCCACCCTGGATAGGATGGGGTTTTGGGGGAGAATGGATACATGTGTGTATATGGCTGAGTCCCTTCACTGTTCACCTGAAATGACCACAACATTGTTAATCAACTATACCCCTATACAAAATAAAAAGCTTAAAGTTTGAAAAAAAAAAAAAGTCTGGTACAGTGTGAGCCCTCAAGAGCTATTCTCTATAATTATGGATGTTTCCAAAACGTTATTTGTAACTGTTATGGTTTCGGTTGAGGAAACCGCTCCAGGGAGTTCATAGCATGCACCCAACAAAAACATGTTGTAGAAATCAACCTGTGGACATGAAAAGGGGCTGAAGATACACTGTTTACTCACTTATTTCATCATGATGGGCATATAGAGCACGCTCAGAAAAATTCAAGAAACAAATAAAGTGAAGGTCTTCTGTAGGTCAAGTTACTCGTCCAAATTAGTAAATGAGAAAGGTTTAAAAAAACATGTCTGGTATGAGCCTCAGTTCAGTCACTCAGTCGTGTCTGACTCTTTGCGTCCCCATGGACTGCAGCACACCAGGATTCTCTGTCCTTCACCAACTCCCGGAGCTTGCTCAAACTTATGTCCATTAAGTTGGTGATCCCATCCAACCATCTCATCCTCTGTTGTCCCCTTCTCCTCCTGCCTTCAATCTTTTCTAGCATCAGGTTCTTTTCTAATGAGTCAGCTCTTCACATCAGGTGGCCAAAGTATTGTAGTTTCAGGTTCAGCATCAGTCCTTCCAAAGAATATTCAGGACTGATTTCCTTTAGGATTGACTGGTTTGATCTCCTTGCAGTCCAAGGGACTCTCAAGAGTCTTCTCCAACACCACAGTTCAAAACCATCAAAAGCACAGTTCAAAAGTATGAGCTTACTTTTAAAAAATAAAATATACTCATAAGGGAAAGCCTGTAGGATTTACATTTAAATTGTCAAGGTTGGGACTGTCCCTTGGTGGTCCAGTGGTTAACCCTCTGTGCTTCCACTGCAGGGGCATGGATTCACTTCCTGGTTGGGGAACTAAGATCTCGTCAGCTTCATAGCGCAGGAAAAAAAATTGTTACGGTTGTTTGGCAGGAGACTAGAAATTGCAGGCATTTTTTGTAGACAGTTTTGGCTTTTCTGTGATTTCCTCATTGTCTATCTGTTACCTTATGAAATCTGAAAAAGTCCATGTCCCAGTTAAGTGACCCTTCCTACTTCCTCACCTGCCACCATTTGGCTACGTGATTCCCAGGGCCTCTTGTGAATACTCAGGGGTCCTGTGTTGTCTTAGGCAGCCTTACTGAGGCTGGGGGGTAGTGCCAGGGACCTAAGTAAATATTCAAGTGTTGAAGAGATGTTGCTATGTGGCCCTGGGGT
Source organism: Oryx dammah (assembly GCF_014754425.2). NCBI lineage: Eukaryota > Metazoa > Chordata > Mammalia > Artiodactyla > Bovidae > Oryx > Oryx dammah. Next base: position 38,774,755 of record NW_024070197.1, read on the forward strand.
TTGGTGCTTAACAGTCTTAGATTGGCAAGAGGAATGTGTCAAGCTCAGCACAAGTTTGGAACTCAGGGCACCCTGGGCATCAGAGGACAAACAACAACAGCAGCTCAGTAATAATTCACATTGGCTTAAGAAATGAAAGGAGTTTATTGGTACATGTAACTGCAAGAGCTTTAGGCACAGCTGGATCCAGGTGCTCAGAAGGTGCCTTCTAGAGTCTTCGAGGCTCTATTTTTCTTTACTGTCTCAGCTCTAAGGAAAGCTGTCTATGTGTGGTGGTAAGATGACAGATGACCCATTAGCAACTCCAGAGTCACACTCCAGTAGCGCAATAGCAGACACATGGCTTCTTTCTTCCTGGGGCTCCAGAAAAAGTCACAGGGAGTCCCTGATTGGCCAAATTTGGGTTTTCTGCCCACCCCTGGATCATGCACTGGGGTTCTGATTGGCTGGGCTCTAGGTCACGAGATCCTCTGGCCACCAAGGGAATGGGGCCAGCTCTACCAGAATCCATGGACTGGGAGGAAGGGGAGGGGGGTCTTATTCTCCTGGAACAAGACGGTGGGGTGGGGGTGGGGGGGAAGGTGGTGGAGGGGGATATTTGCAGAGGGCAGGACCCTTCTTCTCTAGCTGTGTCAAATGCCCTTTATCAGGAAAGCTGGAATAACCACAACACTCTGCCCTGAGTTCTTCCAAAGTGAAGGAGAGGGAGGCCCCTGGGGGGTGGGGAGGTGGTGTGGGGTGTTTGGTGAGAGAGGGTGGGGCTGCAGGAGTCTCGCTGGGCATCAGTTTAAAGACTCCATGAGCAACTGTGGCCGAATCAGCCCACCGTCCAGGCCTCAGGGTCTTAGTCTATAAAGGAAGCTTGATCTGGCTGAAGTCGACAGGTTTTAGGATGGTGCAGTGTAATTTTATGATGCAATTATTGGGGGCATAGCTGCCCCTCCCTTTCCACTGACTTGGAATAATTTCTTAATGGAATCCAGCTATTGCCATGATCCATGCTGGCAGGGGAATGATATAGTTTTTCCAGGAGGGGCCTGCTAGATTGTCTGCAAGAGAAGGGGAGTTTGGAGGCTATTTCTGGCAAAGAGTGAGGTGGGTGAAAAATGTAGGGGTGGGAGATGACAGAGAGCTGGGGGAGAAAACCTGAGCCGGGGCCTCGTGCTTAAGATCTGGAAAGAAGGGCTGGGCCCCTGGGGTCGGCAGGGTGAGGCCTTGGCAGCTGAGGAGAGGAGCTGGTAGGACAGGAATGTTCCTCTTTCTGGCACCTGTTCCAGGGCTTGTTGACCTTTGACCCCATCCCACAAACACTCCTGGGAAGGAAGTCAAGGAGGGACATCTCCTTGGTGCCCACCAGGTTGCTAAGTCATGTCTGACTCTTTTGCGACCCCATGAACTGTAGCCCACCAGGCCCCTCTGTCCATGGGAATTCCCAGGCAAGAATATTGGAGGGGGTTTGTCATTTCCTTCTGCAGGGGATCTTCCTGACCCAGGGACTGAAGCCGAGTCTCTTGCATTGGCAGGATTCTTTACTGCTGAGCCACCTGGGAAGTCCAGTGTCCCCCAGGTACCTGTACCTAAAAGAGATATTAGTGACTAACTCTTGAGACCCTGCTGTGGGCTGTTCTAAGTGTTTACATGGATCAGCTGCATCAAGCCTCACAGCTGTATGAAATAGGCATGGCTATTAGCCGAGTTCTATAGATGGGAAGCTGGGTTCAGAGAGGTGAGATGACTTGCCCAAGGACACACAGCCTGTGAATGATGGCACAGCCTGTGAGTGATGGAGCCACACACTGGTGGCATCTGAGTGCCTGGTAGGATAGCCTGACTGGAGTCAAAGGCAGGGAATAGTCAGGACACAAGAGCTGGCTGAGCTAGGGGTGGAAGGAAGCGCAATCATCTGCAGGAGGAAGGGTGGAAATCCGGAATAGGCAAGCCTTAAAGGATTAAGGATGCCTTAAAGGATCTGGGCAATTTGAACAGGATAAAATGTATAGGGGGACTTCCCTGGTGGTCCAGTGGCTAAGACTCTGTGCTCCAGAGGCAGGGTCCCAGGTTCTATCCCTGGTGGGGGAACTAGATCCTGCACACTGCAAGGCAGATTGAAAATCCTTGTGTGTTGCAACTAACACTGGGCACAACCACATACATACATAAATAAACACAAAAATAATTTTGTAACGTGCAGGGAAGGGTTTTCCAGAAGTAGGGAACAGAACAAGCAAAGGCACAGAGGCAAGCAAATGCAGAGAACATTCGGGACAGAGCAAACAGCCTGGCAGGGGGCTCTGACAGCACTTTGCGGGTTATGAGGCTACTTGAGCAGGGGGCCAAGAGTGGTACTGCTGTGCCCTGAGGCCTGGAATCCCCAGCTTGTGCCAGAATAGCTGAGCGGAGGCAGTGTCTAGCCCCTTGGTGTGGTTTCATGGATGAAGGGGCAAAGCCTGCAACCTCAGGCCCCCAAGGCAGAACTAGAGATGGAGGGGCAGGGAGCCCTGCTCCTCTCGGACATACATGGAGGGGGGGACACCACTGCAGCCTGGGCGGCTATGGATGGACAGGAAGCCGGCCATTCCTTCCCGTGAGCTGGAGGAGAATGGCCTCTATGTGAGCCACAACAAAAAGGCTTTTCTGCCAAGTTGGAGGGGGAGGAAGCAGCCAGCTCAGCCCTGTCCCAGCCTGAAAGGAGGCTCTGTTGGTGGCCCTGGGGTCTCTAATGTCTAGAACACGTGAGGAGGGAAAGCCAGGGTGGGCAGGGGCCCTCTCATCCCTGCTGGATTCTCCAGCAGCATGTGGGGGTGGGTTACTGTGCAAGTCGGTCTGTTTGGGTTCAAATTGGCCACTTCCTGGCTGTGTGACCTTGGCCAGGTCACTTCACCTCTCTGGGCCTTGCTCATCTCCGGAGTGAAATGTAAGCAGGGGAGGATGCAAGATGAGTGGAATCTTCGTGATCACACTACGAGCCTTCACCGGCACTTGACAGCCACCATCCTCTGACGGTTCTCCCAGCAGCTGGTGGCACAGGGCCATGTGGTCTCCTCCATGGAGGTTTAAGTACCAGGAACGCCAGGCTGAAGCCCAGGAGGTTTTGAACTCTACAACCCCAAGCTGTGCAAAAGCAGAGGAAAAGAAGCTGAAAGGAAATATGCCAAGCTGTCAACACTGCCTGGGGGAGTGATGGCAACTTATATTTTTCTCTTTCCTTTTTAATCTCTAATGTCTTAATTGTTTTACTTGGGAATCAGCAAAATATAAAGAAACAAAAGATACTGAGAGAATAGGGGCTGGGAGGGGTCCAAGGTGATGTAAGTTACAGCTTGATTTTTACGTGGGCTTCTGTTTTATCCTGGGGAGGAGGGGGGAGGTCACTGGGCTGTCTGGGGATGGGGAGGCAGGGCCCAGGTGCTTCACCTGCCTCTTGTCCCCTCAGAGACCTTCACCCATGTGGAACACCCAGAGAGGATAAACTCTTGAGATAAGCCATTCCTGCAGCCGCTGGGTTTCTTTGAGAGATCCCACCAGAGCTCGGGGGTGGAAGGTCCTCAGGCCGCTTCCTGAGGAGGTGAGGCCTCTGCCAAGTCTCCGCTGGCTGGCCTCTGAGGAAGAACTCAACCAAGAGGCCTTTCATCTTGTCCTTTCTCCTCCCTGTGCCTCCACACCGCCCTTGTCGCCACAGGAAGGCTGATGCGATGGTGTCCATCTGTGACCCTCCTTCCCGTCCCGCACCACCCCCCGAGGCCCCTGGGGTGGGGGAAGCATATCGGCTGTTTCCTAGCCAAGCCTGAGAGGCCTTCGCGGCTTCTGAGGGCCAGCGTTTCCTACTCTCTTCAGCCAGTTTTCAACACAAAGAGAGGAAAGGGTGGGATGCAGGGGGCTGGGGAGGGGGTGTGCAGCTGCAGGGGAGGGTGGAGCCTGGAGCAGGTTGGAGGACCCTGGCCGAGGAGCTGTGGGGGCCTGGCCTGCTCTGTGGGTGAGCATTGCGGGCCTGGGTGCACAGATCAGCACCCGGCAGGCTGGGCCCGAGGCTGGACGTGGAGCAAAAGCCTCCTTAGCAATGTTCAGACCCGAAGGTGGCAATGCCTCTCTCCTGAGCTCCTGAGTATCATCTGCTCTCTTCCCAACGTGAGATTCTCTGCTTCTTCAAAGAGAGAATGGGACTTCCCTGGTGGTCCACTGGTTAAGACTTCAGGCTCCCAATGCAGGGGGCAAAGGTTTGATCCCTGGTCAGGGAATTAAGATCCAGCATGCCGAGTGGCACAGCCGAAAAAAAAAAATGAAAATAAACTCCAATACTTTGGCTACCTGATGCAAAGAGCTGATTCACTGGAAAAGACTTCCTGATGCTGGGAAAGACTAAGGACAGGAGGAGAAGGGGATGACAGAGGATGAGATGGCTGGATGGCATCACCAACTCAATGGACATGAGTTTGGGTAGGCTCCGGGAGTTGGTGATTGATGGGGAGGCCTGGCGTGCTGCAGTTCATGGGGTCGCAAAGAATTGGACACAACTGAGCAACTGAACTGAACTGAACTAACATTGCAAGGAATTCCTTGACAGTCCAGTGGTTAGGACTCCATGCTCTCATTGTGGAGGGCCGGGGTTCAATTCCTGGTTGGGGAACTAACATGTCACAAGCTGTGTGGCACAGCCAAAAAAAAAAGAGAGAGCAGATCCTTGGTGTCCCTCACCAGCTGAGCAGCGTGTGTGGCGAGAGGAACTGTTAGACTCCACAGTGGTACTGTTTCCCATCTCCTCCTGCCCAAGCTGGGTCTTCAGGCTGCCCAGAACCAATCTGGACGGGTGGGAAGGCTGGGGTGGCCTGGACTGTTTCTCCCACCCTTCTGAGACGGCTGGAAGCAGGTTGCTCTTTCTCACCACGAATGAATGACAAGTAAATTCCCTATCCTTTCTCTGCTCAATGCCAGCATGGCCACTCCTGGTACCTTGCCTTACCCTGCTCTGGTCTATTGAGGGCAGCTACTTCCCAGCCTTCCCCAGAGGCCTGCCCCTCCCAGGGCCAGTTGGGAAGGAGCTCCCACAAATCTGGGAATCAGCTCTCTTTGGCATGGGGGGAACAAGTCCCCAAATCCCAGCTGGGACCATGTCCCCCCCTCACTCCCCATCCCCTGCCCTCAAGTCACCTGCAGCCCCTCTAGCTGTAAGCTCCAGCCTGAGGCCTCTTAGAAGAGAGGCGCAGTCGCCGGCCATACTATTTAATCAGTGCAGATTATTTACAGACAGACACTGATCCCTTCCCCACCCCCTTCGGCTGGCTCTCCGGTGGTTCTGAGGATGGAGTGGGGAGGATGCTGCTGGACGCGCACTGGGGGCCAGTCCACGAGGGGCCCCTCATCCCATGGGCCTCTGGGATTCTGGGCGGCAGGCCTGCTGGCTCACGGCTAGGGGAGCAGCGGGGACAGAGCCGGCTCTACAGTACCATTTCCCATGGCAGCCTCGCCTCCTGCTTGCTTCACGGAGGAAAAGAGGGCAGAATCACCTCCATCCACAGGGTTGAACCCAGGATCGGGGGAGGCCCCAGGCTACAGTGGGCTCCTCTGGGGGCTCCACAGTCCCGTCCCATAGTCTGAGAGAGAGGATGAGCTGCTGGCCACCACGCCACCCCCACCAGTGTCCGGGGGGACAGCGAGCTGGGGGAGAGGAACCCCTTAAGTCTGGTGGGCATGCGTCTCTGGACACCTATAACCCCGGCCTGGGCACCCATTACCCACTCTCTCCCTGGGAGAACTAGGACACTGGCAGCTGAGCCTGAGGCTGGTGGGCTTCTGAGACCCCTGCGGTTGGTGGTGGGGGGTGACGGGGAGGGAAGATGCTCGTGGAAAGAACCCAACTGAGTTGCAGCTCAGAGCAGAGAGTGGGCGGGAGCCTGGAAGCCCAGCCCCCTGGGGAGCGTGGCTGGCGCTACCCTTGGGGGTGGGGCCTTGGCAGACCCGCTTTGGTCCTTGGTAAGGCAGGCCCAGGGCCCCTTCTCCCGAAAGGGGAGGAGGTACAGGGGAGCTGGGGGCTGCTGGCCCCGGGCTGGCCAGGTGTGGGCAGGGTTCTTGGGCCTAAGGAATCCCGACTGCTGGGGTTGTTAGAAGTGGGCTGGGAAGCAACCAAACCTCAAAAGGACTCTCGATCAGCGGGCCCCCTCCCCTCCCTGCCGTCTTTGGCCTGAGGCTGCCACCAGGTGGAAGCTCTTTCTGAGACTCAGGGGGCTGGAGACCAGTCAGGCCCCACCAAGCTCTAAAACCAACAGAGCCCTGGGCTCTGACCCAGGTGCTCAGGGTGGAGACCAACCCAGCAGCCCTTCACTCTTCCAACAGGGCCTTCTGACCCACTGCTCCTCTGGCTAAGCCAGGGGTGGGTGGGAGCCTAACTCCCTCTCTGGTGCAGAAGTATATTTAGAAACCTCTAAGCCCCTGCCCCTAGGGATCGCCCTGAGGGACCGCCCTGGTCAGGCAAGTAGGAAGAAATGCTTAATTAGTGTGCAAAAAAAAAAAAAAAGATACCTGGGCATAAATAAACAAGGGGGCAGGGCTGGCAGGGCTGTCAGTGGGCCTGGAGGGGCCCCCACCCAAGGGCTGAGGAGCCACAGAAGCTCTAGATGAAAGGCCCCAGGGGCCGTCTCAGAACCACAGGGCGGCCAGCCTGGCCCCTTAGCACCGTGGGGAGTGGGAGGGTCTGGCGCCAAGGGTCAGACCCACTCCTGCAGGGAGCGCTTGCAGTAGAGGAGCACGCGGGGCGCGCCCTTGCGCTGCATCTGCACCAGGGCGTAGGTGAGGCCCAGGATGCAGAGCAGCAGCAGCATGGGGGGCACCAGCACCATGACCATATTCACCGTCCGCGTGACCTCCTCCATCTGCACCACCACGCGGCTGCCCCCGTCCTCGTCCGGCCCTGCCGCGCCGCCACCGCCAGGGCCCGCCTCACCACCCGCCTCGCCCTCCTCGCTGTCACCACCCGGCCCGGGCTCTGCACCCCCGTCGGGGTTGAAGGGTGGACGGGCCACGTCGGGCCACCGGGGCCCCGGCTCCACGTGCTCTTGGCAGCCCATGAAGTCCCGCAGGATGGACTTGGGGTAGCCGGGCTCCATTCGCAGGCGCTCGTTGTCAAACTTCCAGTACTTGGTGCCCTTGTAGAAATAGGTGTAGGCTGCAGGGGGCAAAGCAGGCCAGAGGAGAGTTAGGTGGGGGCTCCCCGCTGGCCAGAGACCCGTGAGGAGAACCAGGGAGAGCTAGAGGGGCCCTGGCTTTAGAACACCCTCTTTCTCACTGGCTTCCCTGGGCGTTTTGAAACCTGTCCATGTTTTCTGGCTGGGCTGACACTGACCAGGGCAGTGCAGAGAGGGGTCCTAGAGCCTGCTGGGTCGGGGGCTAGAGTCAGGGGATCCAGCCTGGCTTCCTCCTACACTGGAGAGGACAGTGTCTTGCTCAAGGCCACACAGACCCGGAGTGGGGCCTGATGCCCTCTTGGACCAGATCTCTGGTCCAGGGCACTCTGTCCACATCCTTTAAACCCCAGGAAGGACCAGGTTTGAGCCACCAGATGCATCCCTGCTCAGCGGAGCACAATGAGGTCACAGCAGCCGCAGGGTGAAGCCACCATGCACGGAAGCCGTGTAACCCGCCTGAACATTAGCAAAGCCAGCCAGGTCTCCCCTGAGCCCCTGAAGGCTGATGGGCATTCTGAAACTCACCAGAGACCCCGCTGGAGAAATAAAAGCCGCAACTCCCTGTTGCTCAGTTATAACGACAGAGATCAGGCTTCTCTGCCAGATAGGTAAGGGGGGTTCATCGGGAGGACTCTTGTTCCCGAGGCTCTGAGCCCAAGCTCACCCCACAGTCCTGCCGGGCTCAAGGCTCTGTGGAGAGCAGGGCGGCTCTGAGTACCAGCTCTGGACACAGGCCGGCCTGGCTGGACTCCTGATTCCACCACTTCCTCACTGTGCGATTTGGGGTCCTTTACTCTTTACTCTTTGGCCTCTGTAAATGGTGTCAATGGTTGCCTGGCCCAGCTGGGTCCCCCGTGCCTGCCATCTTGATGCTGGTGACCACAAGCAAGTCCTGTCCCATGTGTGTGGAGGCGGGGGGATGGTGGGTGCTGGGCAGGCTGGGTGGGGGCCGGCCCTGGTACCTGCATCATTGCTCAGGAAGGCCCCTTTAGGGGAGGTGGGGATCCCCTGCCACACGCTGATGGGCTTGGGGTAGCCGGGGTCTCCACGCTGCGTCTCCTCGTTGAAGCGCCAATACCTGTGGCCAAAAGTACCAGGCTGTGGGCTGTGCCTGTCCAGGCCATGGGTTCTTTCTGGGAGGGCCTGAGGATGGGAGCCTTTTCCCTTTAGCGGAGGGGCGCTCACCTGTCCTCTTGGAAGAAAAAGGTGTGACCTGTGGGCTCCCACCAGATGGCTGTGTCGATGCGGTCATAGGGGATGCCCAAGCCGTAGCTGGTCAGCGGCTGTGGGTAACCTGGCTCCAGGTTCGCTTCTCGGAAGAGCCAGTAGCGGTCACCTGCGGGAGGGGTTGGGGGACGGGCATGGGGAGTGAGAATCTGGGTCTCCAAATTCACATTCACTGCTACACTCACCACGCACACACACACACACACACACACACACACACACACACACTCTCATCCTTGTACACAGAACAAGCACTGACACTCCACACCCAAGACAACTCATGTTCACATCACATGCATGTGGCACTCAGGGACACCTGTAATGCACCATTTACGTGTATACACATTGCCAGCTCACAATGACACACACACCACACACTCAATCGCAGTACACACGAGCCTCTGATCCTGCTTGAACATCCACTCCCCCCACACACAGTTCTTGCACAGAGAGAGGGAAGAGGCCTGGCCTCTGGATCTGGGGACTGTGTTCCTGGGGCCCCCCAGGGCACGGCCCAGGCTCCTCCCTTTTAGTGTGAGCCCAGCCTGGTCCTTGGGGACTTCCTACCTGGTTGAGACTCAGGCCAGGGGGGCTGGGGACACAGCCAATCCTTCAGGGGTGCTGCCCTTGAGGCCCTTCCTGGGGGACAGGCCTCAGAGGAGGGGCTGAGGGGAGGGAGCTCCACTGTCTCTGTAGACAGACCCAGGGACACTCCCCAGAGTGGGCTCGGGGACTCGCTCTTATGAGGAAGGGGCAAGGAAGAGGCCTAGGATGCAAGGAGGGCGATGGGGCGGAGCCCCCATGCTGCAGAAGGTAGACACTTGCCCTCAGTCAGTCCGCCTCTGCCCGCCAGGCCTCTGGTTTCTGTCTACCCCCCACCCCACCCCTGCCCTGCTGCCAGGGTCAGGTCCCCCTGAGTAAGCCAGCAGTGGAAGACAGGACGAGATGTGCACGCGGTCCTTCCTTTCCATCCTCCGTCAGGCCCAGCTGGGTCAGAGGTCAGGCCAGAGGTGAGGGCAGGAAGGCTGCCCAGCCTCCTCCCTCCCACCTGCCCCAACTCACCTTTGAAAAAGACGAAACGCCCGTCCTGGCGCTCGTAGGCGGCACTGATGTCACTGGGCAGGCCCCGCCAGAAGTGCCCGATGGGCATGGGATAGTTGTCCAGGACGCGGTTGTGCCGCACCCGCCAGAACCAGCGGCCCTGGGGAGGGTGTGGGGGTGAGTGGACGGCATGGGGGCCCCCACCCCCCCTTCTAGGGGGACACGCTTGGGCTGGGAGTGACAATGAGAAGGATGGGTCCTGGGGGCCCAGGAACACCCTTGGTCTAATAGCATATTCAGACTGGGCGAAGAGGGGGTGGCGAGGGGCCCTGGGGCCATCTGTGTCCCCTGGAGCCACGGTGGAAGCTCTGGGTGAGGGCTGAGTGAGGGCCAGGCCCTGAAGTTGGCCAGCTCTGGGTTTGGTTTCCAGCATCACCTTTTACTCAGTGGATGATGTGGGCAATTCTCCCTGCCTGGGAGAGTCTGGTGCAGGGGCTCTTAGGAAGAGGGTGGGGGGGCACAAGGGTGGGCCCCTAGGCTTATTGTACGATCCTGGGCAAGTCCCTTGTCCCTCGGGCTCTTTTCTTCTTGGTCTAGGGTCTGATGGCTCCCCTGGGGCCGCTGAGTGAGGGGGGCAGAGGTGGGGCAAGAGTCTGGGGGAGAAGTGGGAGGGAGCTCTCTGCTCTGAGCCTGGGCCAAGGGGCTGGGGGGGTGGTGCAGGCGGGGGCCAGACCTTGAACACGAACATCTCCCCCCGCAGCATGGCCACCGTGTCGAAGTCCCCGTCGCAGATGTTGGGGCCATACTGGTCGGGCCGCTCTGTGACGCGGGGTTGGGGTGGGGGGCCTGGCTTTGGAGGCCGCTCCGGCTTCCCACCCGGGGGAGGTGGCTGAGGGGGTCTGGGGGGCCGGTGGTCTGGCCGGCCAGGCCGCCGGGGGGTCACAGTGGGAAGAGGTTGGGTGGGCTGTGGCTGGCCATCCGGGGTGCCTGCAGAGGGGCGGGAGGGGGAAGTGAGGAGGGTAGCCCCAGAACCCAGCCAAGATGCCAGCTTCTCCTACTCGGAACCTTGGTGGCCTGGGGAGACCTGTGCCCCATGGGCAGCCCATCCAAGTGAGAGGCCCTATCTGACCACAGCAGACCCCTCCCCTCACCACCATCGCTCGGGAGGACCTCCAGTCTCTTCCACGCAGTCCCTTCGTTGACCTCCGCACACTGGGCTAGGGTGACTGCGCCCTAAGGCCACCCCTGGCTGCACTTCCCCTTGGGGATGCTCCTCTTAGGAGGCTGGCCGGTCCAGTGGAGGCTCCAGAAGCAGTAGACACAAGTGGAGGGGAGAATGTAGTTCCCAGGTGGCTGGGAACACAGTGAGGGCGCGGGGTGGGTACTGACCCACTGAACTGGGGTGATAAACCAGCAATGCTCGGAGGAGAGCCTCAGTGGGACACGCTTGGGCTGGGTGTGATGGTGGGAGGCACAAGGACCCCAGGGACACCCTGGGTCTAATAAGAATATCCCACAGGGTGAGGAGGAAAACGGGGGCAGTGAGGGGCCTTGGGGCCGCCTGTGTCCCCTGGAGCCACCATGGAATCTCTGGGTGAGGGCCTGGGCCTGGAGTCGGCCAGCCCAGGACTGATTTCTAGCACCATCCTCTATTGACTGGATGACTTGGACCATCGCTAATTCTCTTGGGGCCTCAGTTTCCTCATCTACAAAATGGGTGTGGCCATGGTCCCTATGCTTCATGGGGCTGGGAGCTGATAGCAGGCGTGCAGAGCTCCCTGTCCTCCACTGCCGCCCGCTCACCATAGAGCTGCTGAATGCCCCGAAGGTCATCTTCAGGCAGCTGGAAGTTGTCGATGTCCATCCACTGGTAGAACGGTGCCATGATGGCACTGGGGTTGCTCGAGTGCTCCAGCCCCAGTGCGTGGCCCAGCTCATGCACTGCTACCAGGAAGAGGCTGTTTCCTGTCATGGCGGGCAGTGGGGTCAGCTCTGGCCTGGCCCAGGACCTGGACACCCCACTCTATGGGTTGAGGGGCCCAAAGAGCCTGCCCACACTTTATTCTCAGAAGAAGCTAAGCCACTCTGACTTCTGGGCCTCTATCTTCCCCATCTGGAAAATGGGTACACCAATCCCTCCCTTCCTTTCCCTATCACCCCCCTTGGAGATGATGAACAGCAGACTAAGACCAAGAGTCAATGCTCCCAAGAACTGCATGGGGGATTCTCTCCCCTCCCAGCCCCCAGCTCTACCCTCCCCACTCCCCCACCCCTGTCGTCACCCTGCCCAAAGGTGCTCACCATGCAGGTCAGTGCTGGAGAAGGTCCAGGGCTCATCTGCATCAAAATGGGTGTCCCCACCCAAACCAGGGCCAGGGAAATAGGCGTGGGCTAGAAAGCCACCCGTGCCATCAAATGGCGAGCTGTCGCCATGGAAACCAGAGGCAAAGAGTACCATGATGTCCGCCTCCTTCTGCCGCCGCAGTCGGATGTCCTCATAAGGCACCTCCTGGAAGACCAGGGGCGTGGCCTGCTCCCACACACGGAAGGCCCGGCGCACCGCCTCCAGCGAGTGGTACCAGCCTAGCTTCTCTGTGTAGTTCTGGATGCTGCAGGTGGACGGGAAGACGTGAGTGAGCCCAGGGCCAGGGCTGCTGTCCATTGCTAGCATCCACTGTGTTGGGGGCGGGGACACATGGTCTCAGGGAAAGGGCATAGGATCTGAGCTCATTCATGGATGATGCTCATCAATACCGACTGTTAATTTACTCTGATGTGAATTTGAAAAAAAAAAAACTAAGTTGTCAAGCCCAGGAATTCATTAGGATATCACTGCATAAGGTTGCATTTTGCCAAAGACGCTTATTTTAAAAAACATTAAGTAATTAAAAGTATAGGTGATACAGAGCCAAGAGAAAGACCTAGAAAGTGGGATGCAAATGGCTGAGGTTTGGGAAACACAGGCCAAGTGGTTCTCAAAGTTGGGCTCCAGAGTCAGGCTGAATCAGGTTCAAGGCTGGGCTCTAACATTTCCTGTGTGACCTTGGGCAAGCAACTGAAGTCTCTCTGAGTTTTAGCTTCCTCATCTGTGAAATGGGAAAGGAGGGCAGCACTTCTAGTATGGAGTCCCTGGGAGGATTCAGCGGCTTAACTCACGGAGCATGTGCCTGCACGTGATAAAAGCCTGGTGAGGCCTGTTAGTTCCCATTTAAAGCAGATTAAGCATCTGTGTGCTAGACAGAGCTCCATCACAGATCATGAATCAGCTCATGGATCTAGAGTTCACTCTGGGGGCCTGGGTCCCTAAGGACCTCAGGAGCTGCTCTTCCTTGGGAGATGGAGCTGAGGGTGGGGTCATGGCTGGATTGGAACGGGAAGGGGGACCCTTGAGGACTTCTATGCAGCTCGAGGCTCAGGGGGATTTCTTGCCAAAGAACTTGATAGAAAGGATCAAGGGGTATTTGAAGCAGGGTTTGTGCAGGTGACTCGGTGCACAGACGCCCCCTGGGCAGATGCTGGACTGCCCAGATGCTCCAGGGCCTCCCTTATCCTACATACCCCTGAAGCCTCCTCCGGTGTAGAAGCCCACCTGGGCGGGTGAGGCCAGCCCTCGGCTGTTGTTGGGAGCGGGGAGGGAGGAAAGGAGGACAGAGCAGAGTTCAAAGGGTCCCACCGTTCTCTCGAGGGAAACTGCGGTGGGGGAGGGGCCGATCCAATCAGCATGGGGGTGGGATTGGATGGGGAGGCCGGGCACCCTGCAGTGGGCTGCTGGGAAAGGAAGCCTTCCAGACAAGCCCACCGGGAAGCCTGAGGCCTCAGCCCAGGGAATAAGCAGTCTCAGGGCTTCAGAACACGCCCTGAGGGGAGGCCACCCTGGGCAGCTGGGGTTTCTACCTGAAGGTCAGATGGTGGTTGTTCCACTTCCTCCCTGTGAGGGCATAGCGCTTCCTCCGCCGCCGCAGGTTGGCTTTCACACGTACCCCGAACTGGTCTGGCACCCCACAGCGGGGCCGCTTCATCCACCTGGGAGCACAAAGCCTCCTCTCAACACACCTGCCTGCTGGGCACCGCCTCTTCCAGGCAGTCCACCATCTTCCACCCTCCAGCCATTGGCCTCCAGCTGCACCTATTATGAGGGCAGCGGCAGTGAGAAGACTTTCCCTAAGCTTTGAGCTCCTTCTCAGGAAAATGGTATGATGACCTGGTACTGGAAGACTGCATGCCTAGGAGTGGCTCTGCAAAGGAGAGCCCCTGTTTACCAGTATTGCCCAGGAGCAGGAGGTGAGTTACCCTGAGGCCTTTTATCCCTGATACCTTCTGCTCTGAGTGCTCATCAAAAATGTGGCTCTGGGTCACAGCATCTCTGTCAGACTCAGAGCAAGGCCTAACTAGGCAATCACAGCACGTATACCACACCTCCCATTCCCAAGCCTGTGGCAGACACCACTAATCAATTCTGTGCTTCTTGCTGCTGAGCTGGGTTTCGGCCTCAGGAGCTTTTTCAACACAAGACAGCAGCAGCCCCTCCCAACCAATGAGAGCTAGCATGGAGGATCAAACCCTTTGCCATCTCGTATATAGGCCACCCTTTCCTAAACTCCACAGGCCAAGCCTTTATCAGAGCAGGCTGGAAGGAGGGCAGGTGCTAGTGGGGTCTGGGAATGACCTGACGGAAGGACTCACGCCTTGGTCTCTTCGTCCAGCACACCCGTGACGGGGATCCCGTAGAAGCGCTGCATCTCGGCGAGGGCCGAGGCCAGGATCTGGGCGGAGCGCAGGGTGGACATGTGACGGCTGGGCTGGGGCAGGTAGCCGTAGAGCCGCAGCCAGTTCTGCAAAGGAGAGGCCACGGCCTGGTCAGCAGGTCCTGGCACCCTGACCTCCAAGCATGCACAGTCTGCCTCCCACCCCATCCCGCCCCCATCACCTCCCACCAGTGTGGGCTTCTCGACCACTCTCCCTGCTTCCACTTCCTGTGGTCTGTTCTCACACAAGAGCTGGAACAAAAGACCGGGACTGATCAGTCCTCTGCCTAGAACCCTCCAAAGACGCCCTGTCTCAGAGGAAAAGCTAATTCTTACAGGAGCTACTGGGCCCCAGGTTGGCTCTCAGGCCTCACTCCTATCATTCATTCAGCCCAGCCGGGCTCTCTTGCCTTGGGCCTTCGCATTTGCTGTTCCTACTGCCTGGAGTGCTCTTCCCAGACATCTGCATGGCTCATGCCCTCTCTGTCTTCAGGTCTCTGCTTCCTCACCTTATTGGAGGGGCATTCTCTGACAAATGTAGAAAACACACCCACCTACTGCACCCTGCACGCCCTCCCTCCCCTCCTTGCCTGCCCTCTGACACACTATGTTTCACTTGGCTATTTATCATTTGTCTTCCCCCATGAGGATGGTAGCTGTGTCCATGAGGACAGCCCACAGTTGCCATCTTTATTACTGCACTGGCCCCTGCAGGGGTGGGTTCCCTACCATCCAGGCAGACCATTGGGACCCCTATGGGGTTTAGAACCTCTTGAGTTCTCACCTAGTAGAAAAACCATGGGGCTTCCCTAGTGGCTCAGGTGGTAAAGAATCAGCCTGCAATGTGGGAGATCTGGATTTGATCCCTGGATCAGGAAGATCCCTTGGAGAAGGGAACGGCTACCCACTCTAGTCTTCTTACCTGGGAAATCCATGGACAGAGAAGCCTGACAGTCTACAGTCCATGGGATGACAAAGAGTCGGACACAACCGAGCGACTAACACTTGCACCAGACCCTAAGCCTTCTCGAAGGAGAGCAGATGAGTTCAGGGAGTCCACTCAGGCCCATCAGGGTAGGACCGGAGGCCTGAAGTTCAGTCTCTGCTCTGCCACTAACTGTTCTCTCTGGGCCTGACTTTTCTCATGTGAAAGATGGGGAGCCATAGGGTTACTGGTGGGTGCAATGTGAAAGAGACAGCCCTGTGAAGAGCAGCTGGCACACAGTGGGAGTGCCTATCCCCTTCAGAATTTGCCTGGCTCGTCTTTTTTTTTTTTGATATAAAAAAAGATTTAAAAAATTGTATATTTATTTGGCTGCGCTGGGTCTTAATTGCCACATGTGGGATCCTTGATCTTCCTTGCAACATGTGAGATCTTTAGTTTCAGCGTGCAAACTCTTGGTGGCAGCATGTGGGATCCCTGACCACGGATTGAACCCAGGCCCCCTGGATTGGGAGTTCGGAGTCTTACCCCTTGGACCACCAGGGAAGTCCTTGGGCAAATCTCATCCATCTACCCATCTGTCTGTCTGTCCACCCACCCAGCCAGCCACCCTGCCAAATGTTTCTGAGCACCCTCTCTGTGCCAGGCACCATGCCAGCTGGAGGCCATGGAGGAGGTGGCTGACCTCCAGGGGTTTACGACGATTTCCCCAGGGAGACCCCTGCAGAGTTCACACCTGCGAGTTTGTGAGCAGATAGGACCACTGCAGTCGAAACCCAACGGTGGGATCCCCAGTGAGCCAAGCTGAGTGGTGCTGAGAAAGGGGACTCTGCCCTGCCCACCTCGTGCCCACAAGGCAATGAGAACATGGTGACCACTGTGGGAAGTTGGTCAGCACAGAGGCCAGGGGCTGCTGTGGGCCTTGGCCACACAGAAGCGTGTCCTTTGAAGCTTTCCTTGTTATCCTCAGGCTCTGAAAACCCGAGTGAGGGGATCTACTCTGAGAGGCTCTGGAAGGCAGAGGCTGCAGAGCAAGGGCCCGCGGGGCAGATGGAGGCTGGACACAGACGCTGCTCTGGGCCGACAGCCACGTGTCAGCTGCCTGGGCCACGCCCACATCAGTCTTCGACCAGGGCCACGTCCAGTTCCTCAGGTATTGGCTCCCCTCGGTGCCACCCTGGCCCCTGGCCAGGCCCCCGGAGCGGACGGGCTGCCCACACGGCCTGGCTCAGCCATGCCAGGCTGCTGCTGGAGGGAGTGGAGGCTGAGCCAACAAGGGCGGAGGCAGGAGACAGCCAGAGGCTGAGGACGCCGAGCCTCAGCTTGGAGGGCTCGCAGGGCCCTGGGTGACAGTCACAGGACAACGAACGAGGCAGAGACACCGAGCTGGAAACCACCACGGCTCTGGGGACAGAGCCTCGTCAGCCCCCTTTATATTCCTATGCCTCTGTAAAAGGGATGGTATCAGGACCTGCTTCATCTCAGGGGTTTCCACGAGGATGAAATGGGGATGTCCACAGGAGCCCTGGGCACCGTGCTGGGCGGGGAAAGTGCTCAAAAAGTGTATTACTAATGACAGGGCTGGGGTGGGGGTGGAGGACTGCCTCATTGTTCCTAGAACGGCAGACTTTTGCCTCTATCGACAGGGTTGAAGGATCCAGGTTGGGACAAGGCAGCCTCAGGGCTGGGGGAGGTCGGAGTGCCCTGCGGCACCCGCCACGGGCCCCCCTCACCCTTCCAGCTCCTTCCTCCAGCTTCCAGACCCTGGCAGTGTTCCGGGCGCCCTCCACAGCCTTCTTCCCAAGCAGAGAAACCTTTCCTGAGGTGCCTGTTATGTCTGGAGAGGGGGACGTCCACCACTCTTGATGGACACGGTTTGCCTGAAGAAGCCTGGAGAGATCTAGAAGGCGAGGCTGTGAGGTTGGCTAGCTCTCACAGTGAGAGGAATCTGGCTGGAGGTGGGGGGAGGGCCTGGGGCTGCAGCTGACAGACTAGGGCACCTCTACATCGCCTATTTGCATAAGGTAAAAATATCCGGGGAGCGCAATCACAGGCCACCAAGGGGCTGATTAGTGGTGTCTGGCAAGTGACAGGAGGAGGGCAGGGCAGGCGGGGGAGGCTGGCTGGGGCCCTGGGGAGGGGAGAGGAGGGCAAGGGAGGGAGCTGGGCCTGTCTGCAGTGAAGAGGTCCAGAGCCTGGCGGGGCGGAAGGGGCAGAGGGGCCCCTTCAGTACTGAGACAGCTTGGGGGCTGACACTAAAGGCCCAAGGGTGCCTGTGGACCCTCCGTCACACTGCCAGGCACCCTTTGAGTTCCAGGGAAGCCAAGAGCTTCCACCTCAGTATCAGCCAAGCCTCCTTGGTGACAAATGTCTCTCGGCCAGTGTCTGGGTAGAAAGCTGAGGCCGAGGACTGGCGATGTGAGTGGACTAGGCTGAAACGGCCTTGGCAGAGCAGCTGAGTCTCTAGATGATAAGGCGAAGGAGCTGATGGAGACGCCTGACTGGCAAGCAATGGGCTCAGAGCTGACCAAGCACCAACCAGTCTTCACCACCCGCGGGGCTGGGGCTGCCCCCCACCCTGCCTCCGCCAGTATCCAGGAGGAAGTTTCTCATCACCCTACTGTTCTAAGTGCGACAAGCCCTGCGGGGGAGGAAAAGAGCATGGGGCTGGGGCAGGCACCGGCGTATGGCAGGTGCTGCCCTGACTCCAGTCTCCTGAGGGGCTCTGCAGCCACGAGACAAAAATGGGGCGCAATTCCCAAAGTCACGACAGACCTCTGGTCTCAAAGTGGGGGAGAGGCTTGCTCAAGCCTCCACTGCTCCTACTGGTATAAACACTGCCTCCTGCCCCCTTCCATCAGGACTCCTTTTCCTGTCACCTGAGTCTCACAGGTGGGATGAACCAAGCAGTGAAGTTCTATTTCTCACAAGGGGAAACTGAGGCTCAGGCAGGCCCATACGCCACAGAGTAGGGAGACCCCCTCCGTGAGAATCACTGCCCAGTGGGAGGCAAGGAACGGT
This sequence comes from Oryx dammah, assembly GCF_014754425.2. Classification (NCBI taxonomy): domain Eukaryota; kingdom Metazoa; phylum Chordata; class Mammalia; order Artiodactyla; family Bovidae; genus Oryx; species Oryx dammah. Next base: position 38,792,907 of record NW_024070197.1, read on the forward strand.
TCTACAGGGAGAGCACGAGGCCCCCTTCTGCCTCCTGCAGCCCAGGGAGGGAGGCTGTTGTGGGAGAACTGCCCCTACCAACCCGTTTTTTCAGCTATTTCTTTGTCCAGCTCCAGACCCCACCCCATAAGTATGGACAGAAGCTTCAGGTGAGTGGCTGGCCCTAGGCAAGGAGATGCAGAGCCATCAAGAGTCTGGGGGTGGGGGCATTCCTGGCCCCCTGGCCCTATAGGAGAGGCCATAAATATAGCAGCTGGGGGCTGAGAATCTGCTGGAGCCAGGCTGTCGATTCTCATCACCCCATTCAATGCTCACAAGTAGCCCATCCCCATTACACAGACTGCAAGGTTCAGAGAGGGTGCACGGCTCACCCAGGGTCACACAGCCGGTCTGTGGGTAGAACTGGAGCCCAGAGGCAGCACTGTCGGCTCCTCTTGGCCTAAGGCTGGGGATGTTGGGCTCTGGCCCATCTGGGGAACCGTGCCCAGCACAGTGCTGGGGGAGGGCACTGGGGGAGGGAGTCTAATACTCCCCACCATGGGTGTCTGGGTCTGGGCACTGGGCCACATCAGCAGGGCTGCTCCCCAGGACTGCTGAGACCTCGCCAAGGCAGGCCCTCCCCCATCCTGTGGGCGTGTCTGGGAAGGAGCCACCAGATCAATAATGTGCATTAAGCAGGCTCAGGGGTAGGGGCAAGCCTCAGCTACCCTACAGCCAGCTCCTCCAGGCTCAGATCACTGGAGCCCCCTCCCACCCGGCCTTATCAGACCCCACTCGATAAGAGCAATCTCTCCTGGCTCAGCTCTGCTTCTGTCACACCGCTTTCTCTGCAGGCCAGGCAGACCCTGGCAGGATTGCCCAGACAGGCACAAAAGGCATCTTGTCAGGCCCGTCAGCAGTGGACACAGACCTTCCATGGTGTCCTGGGACCAGTTACAGGGGCCCCAAGCCAGGCCGCCCTGTCCTTGGTGGACCATTTACTTCTTTTAGAGGCAGCATGGTTCATATTCAAGTGGTTTGAGAACACACTTGCTCTCCTGGGGCTCAAATCTAAGCCCTCAAGATGGGACAGCTATAGTTGGGGAAGGGGCTCCGGGTAGTAGGCAGAGCCGGTGGGGTGGGGATGTTGGGCCAGGGAAAGAGGAAGGAAGGGGCCTCCCCGCCAAGCCCCACACTCCTTAACCTGGAGGAAACAACTGGGTCCTTTGGCCAGCGGGTGGCAGGGGTGGGGTGAAAGGGCCCTGTTGGCTGGTGGTTTCAGGTTGGCTGAGGGCCAGGCCTGGACCGTCCACCTGGAAACCCCTCTGTAGGTATGGTCTTTGCAGTGGGTCTGGCCCGTGTGGCTGGACAGGTCGGGGGTAGGGCTCCGGACTCACGTGGTTGAGGAAGGCCCTGGCCCCACCCCCATCCCCTCCTTCCCACCTGGCTCTGGCCCAGCAGGCTCCAGTCTGGCCATGGAGCTTCCAAAAAATGACACCGTGGGCTCTGACCTGCAGCCTTTCACCTAGCCGGGAGCTGGGAGCTCAGGCTCCAAGCCACACTGAATGGCTCTGCTACTATCCAGGCTGCAGAATCAAGGGTAATTTCTCTCACCTCACAGTCTCCACTTTCTCTTCTGTACAGTGGGGTCATGATTACACCTAAACTTACAGAGCTAATTCAGGATTAAATGTGAAAATCTTACAAAACCACTGTAGGCCCTGCTCAGGATGGAATCAAGTATGTTGAAGGTGCTCAAAAGTAACACCTGGTCCTCCCCTGGGCACCGCGTGAGGGACACCATGTGGAACACTGGGTATTTTATACACAAACACACTGAATTTCCCCAGTAACACCATTCAGCAGATACTACTACTAGTCTCATTTTGTAGACAAGGAAACTGAGGCTCTGTCTGTCTGAGTTGCGAAGTCCAACTCTGCGACCCCATGGACTGCAGTACATTACATCAGCGTCCCTGTCCTTCACTATCTCCCGGAGTTCACTCAGATTTGTGTCCATTGAGTCAGTGATGCTATGGAACCATCTCTAACCGTGTTGCCTAGCTGAGGCTCCAATGGGGTCAATGATTTGCCCAACAGCAAATGCCATTTGCTTCTCACTGTATTTTGCCACCATTCCGAAAGCACTTCCTATGTACCAGGTGCTGTGCTCAAGTACGGTGGACTCGAAGTTGGGCTCTCACCCCTGGGGGGTTGGGTGGTCAGTACCTTCTGAGAGAAGGACAAGGTGGTGTCCAAGGCTCAAGAAATAGTCCTGGAGAGCAGCTCCAAACCTTGGCCTCCAGCCTCCATGGCCATGGGGGCATCTCTGAGGGCTGGCTAATGGCTGGGACCCAGGGTCTGTCTGTCTAGATCCTAGAGGCTGAGTTGGGTCTACTTGTTCACTGTCTGCTGATCCCACGAGGGAAACGGGAGCTGGTGAGAGGCGTTCCTTTTTGTCTCTCTGATCCAGGCCCACCTTGAACATCTCTGCTGCCCCAAAAACAGCTGCAAAAATCTGTGCTACTCCCCTAAAGTGCTCAAGCATCCCTAAAACCAGGGTCCTGCTGGGGAATGGCTTCATATGAGCCTAACTCAGTCGAGGCTTGTCCAGTCAGAAAGCGCCTATTATGTGTCTCAGGCCTGGAGTGTTCAGCAGCTGACAGGGTGCCAGGTCCGCACCTTCATCTGTGGACTCCTCCTGCGGCCCTCTCTGAGATGGAGGAAGCTCTAAGCAGAGAGCCCCGAACCCTTTTGCTTCTGCTGATCCAGAGAACACTTCTCCACGCCCAAGGCAGAGCTGGCCACGGGGTTTGGCCCCTGCCTAAGGAGCCAGCTGTGTGAACTACATGACTTGGGGCGATACTGAAGGTGCCAACTGCCTTAGTCCATCCTGGCTGCTATAAGAAAAATACCATAAGCCGGGTGGCTCATAACAACATTTATTTCTCCCAGTTCTGGAAGTAAGAAATTCAAGTTCAGAGTGACAGGTCTGGCTGCTAAGTTCTTGCTGTGTCCTCACATGATGGAAGGGGCAAGGGAGACTTCGCCAACAGGTTTTGTATTTTATCTTTTTACATCTCATTCACACCGCGAGGCATGTGGAATCTTAGTTAACTGTTGTTGTTTAGTCACTACGTCATATCCGATTCTTTTGCAACCCCATGGGTTGTAGCCCACCACGTTCCTCCGTCCATGAAATTCTCCAGGCAAGAATATTGCAGTGGGCTTGGGTTGCCACTTCCTTCTCCAGGGGATCTTCTCAACCCAGGGATTGAACCCGAGTCTCCTGCATTGGCAGGTGGATTCTTTATCACTGAGCCACCACGGAAGCTTAGTTTCCTGAGGGACCAAACCTACACCCTCTGCATTGGAAGCTTGGAGTCTTAACCAGTCCAACACCAGTTAAGTCCCTCAGACAGTTTTTAGAATAACACTAATCCCACCCACAAGGGCTCTGCCCTCATGACCTAATCACTTTGCAAAGGCCCCTCCAAATATCATCACCTTGGGGAAGTTTGGTTTCAACATATTATTTGAGGAAGGTGGGGGGTAGGTAGAGGGAGGGGAGGGGCTTCACTCAGTCTATAGCGACAACTTTAATCGGAGGTGGGAAGCTGCAGCCACCACAACCACCACCACAACTGAGCTGGCCTCAGGCAGAAGTCAAACTGTCGGCTGGGCAGAAGGGTCCACGGCAGGAACCTTGGAGGAACACCTGGAGGGCACAGAGGGGTGGCTAGAACCCAGTGCTTGGCAGGGAGAGGTTTATCCTTGCTGGGCAGTCTTGCTATTCTGAGTTGGTATTAGAGAATGTGGGCAGTATATGGAGGGATTTTGGAGGAAGTATTTGGAGGGATTCTGGGGGAAGTCTTCTTTGGGGGGAGCATCTGGGTGTGTTTCTAGGTTATTTCCTCCCCACTCTCCTTGGATGCAAATGAAGCAGTTTGCATCTAGGGGTCAGAACAGGCAGGTCTGTGATGCACAGACACAGAGGGCTGTTCTCTGCAAGGAGGCAGCCGACTGACTGGACCCCAAGGCAGCCCAAACACAGGGCCCTGGCGAAGGACTTGGCATAAAGGGCATGGTCCAGTCAGATCCCAAGTCCTTGGCAGCACTCATCAGCCCAGTTCTCCATGGGTTTTGAAACAAAGTATGGAGAACAGTGGCTTGCTACTGGTAAGAGAACAGAAAGAAAAGATTCAGCTTCTATAGGTTCTCAAAGACAAGGCCTTCAAACTATCACACCTCTTCCCCTTGAGGGTGGGCATGGGGGCCCCTGCAGCTTCTGCTCCACAGTTAGGACAGGGCACTAATATGAGCACACCGGAGGGGACCCAGGGGCCAGCATGGAAGTGTGGATGGAGACTGGAACACCGGAAGCCTGAGGCTGTGGATCACCAGTCAGACCTGAAGGTCAAAGGCAGAATTCGAGCTGATCCCTACCCTCCTTTGTCTGCTCCCCTCCTCAGCTGCTGGGTAAGGGCAAGGAAGATACCCAGGAGTCTGCTCAGGGAAAGTGGGTGTGCCCATGATTAACTGGCAGGGGCACCACACCTGTGAACTCTGGCAGCCTGAGTCACCTCCCTGGGGCAGGGCAGGAGGGCTGAGGGCCTAGAGGTGTGTAGGGGGTGGGGAGAGACCAAAGCTTCTCTGATGAAAACCAAAGGCACTTAAGTGGACTAGGTGCTGGAGCCAGAGATAGGAGGACAGAAAGGGGAGCCTGGATTCTCAAGCCGAGGAGGCCAGGAGCTGCAGCTCAGTCAGGCAGGAAGGGCCTGGTTTAGGCAGAATGGCTGCAGACTGGGGCTTGACAGCCATGGAGGGAGTGGGACAGGGCAGAATGGCTCAGTGGTGGCTTCCCCAAGAAAGATAGCCTTCTCCAGGCTGGGGACTGGCAGGTTGCATGTGTGTGCTGGCTCTGAGCACCTGCCTGATTCCTTAGCCTGATGAAACTGCCCTGGGAGGGAGGGAGAGAGGAGCTGGTCTTGACTCAGCTGCTCAGAGACTGTCCTAGCCATGACCTGACCCAAGGTCTGGAGCTGTGGTCAAGGACCAAAGCCCTTCTTCAAGGGATGGAGACTCTGGACACGGGGTGTAGCCAGGCCCATGAATCTCTGAGGCTGGTACTTGGAGCGCCTGGACTTGGCACAGTTTTCCTATAGCCTCGGGGCTAATGGGCTGGCTGTAGGCCCAGATCTGGCCAGACTTGATAGGACCTTAAGGAGCAACATCCTGTACCCGAAAGCCAACTGTAGAATCTGGGCTAGACCCCCAGTCTTGAGCCCCCCTTCTACCTTGGCTTCAAGCATTCAAGGGTCCCCTGTACTTTCCAGAGTTTCTTCCCGCAACAGCCCAACCCAAGTGTCCTCTGAGGAGAGGGGGCTGCAGGTCAATCAATCCCTAGTCAGTGCCACACCAGCGTAGGCCCATGGTCTGTGCCCTCAGTGCAGACCCTGAAAGGTGAAAGGCGTTAGTCGCTCAGTTGTGTCCCACTCTTTGCAACCCCATGGGCTGTAGCCTGCCAGGCTCCTCTGCCCATGGAATTCTCCAGGCAAGAACATTGGACTGGGTTGCCATTCTCTTCTCCTGGGGATCTTCCCAGAGTCTCTGGCATTGCACGTGGACTTCTTACCATCAGAGCCCACAGGGAAGCCCCCAGTGCAGACCCTGGGCAGGAGGTACTCACTCAGCTGGGAGAGGAGAGGGTGATGGAGAAACAGAAGCAAAAGAGAGAACAAAAACCCTCAGACCACAGGTCCCAGTGCCCGAGCTCCTATCCATTTAAGATGCCAAATCACAATACTTAGCTACCAAATCCCAGTTTGGTCCGCAACTGCTTTCTGTTCAGAGATGCTATTTCTAAGTAGATTATAAACTCCTGGGGGGTGGGTCTGTGACTTGCAATTCTTTGGCATTCCACTCCAGAGAGTGGCAGGTGGGTGCAAACAGCACTCTCTGGCCAGTACTTGGAGACAGGCTGAGGGCCATTTCCCACCAGCAGGAGTCTTCAAATAAGCCCCTGCCTGTATGCATGTGTGAATCAGGGGCGGGGTGGTGGAGCTGGACTGGGCATGGCCTGGGCTCCCGGCTCTGCCTCCTACCCGGGCCTGGCTCCCTGCTGCTTTCCCTGACCAGGCCGTAGAGGGAGGGCAGAGCAGGTGGGGAACTGGCTGGGAGGTGTAACTTGAGCTGGGAGGAATTCCCTGCCCTTCCTCCGAGCTTTTATTAAAAGTAGGGCGGGGAAAGGCAGGCTTCTATCGGAAAAAACTCCCAGGCAGCCGGGGAGGTGGGGAAGCCGCAGGGCGGGTTGGGGGTGGGGTGCTAGAAGGGAGCACCGGCCTGGCTGCAAATAGAAACGGCACTCAGGCCCGTAACCCGGGCGCGGGAGGCTCCAGGCCGGCCCAAGGGCACCGAGGCCCAAGCCTACCGGGGACGTGCAGAGAAGGGTGTCTCCTCCAACATGCATCTACACCTCACCTCTTCTCTGGGGCAGGAAGCAGCGTTTTGAGTGTCGGAGAAAGAACATGTTCGCTTTTGCTCTGATTCAGTGGAGCTAGCGCCTTCACTGTCCCTAGTCCGGAGGGCAGCGCTCGGCGACCCCGTGGAGACTCAGCTCTACGCCAGGAGGCCCCGCCTAATCATACATTATACATTGGACCGATCCAGAGATGAGTCTCCGTAGGGACGTCAAGCGGGTTCCTGGTGGAAAGATGTTCAGAGTCCACCCTCTTAGACCCGGGCCTTGGCCGTAGGGGCGCCGGTGAAGGAAGCGCCGGGTGAGATCCAGTCTCCCTCTTAATTCCATCTGGCGGTGGCACGACTTGCGCGCAAGAGTCCGAGAAAGTCGCCAAAGCGTCCCCTCAACCCTGATCGGCTGCCTCCGAGGTTCGCACCCTTTCCCCCTACCCCAGCGCGCCGCACGAGGCTCAGTGTCACCCAAACTAAGGCGGGAGCGCTGCCGCTGTGCTCAAGGTCCCCACCCCCACCCCCGGGGCCCAGAGCAGCCCCCTCTCGGTTAGCAAAGAACGTCACCGCGCGTCTGCAGGGCTCTCGAGGAATCGGGCGTCCGGAAGAGAGGGGAGAGGAACAGGGGCTGGGGGCCGCAGAAGCAGCTCCCGGGAGGCGGGTTGTGAAGGATTAGTGCCCTGGACATGGCTGGAGGAGTAGAGAGTGGGCTCAAGCCCTACATCCTCCAGGGTTTGTGAAGAGGTGCACTGCCAAGGGCCAGCTGGAGATGGTCAGCTGGCCCGGTCCCCTTTCTTCCCCGCCCCCAACTCCGGGACAGGGGCTCATCTCTGCGCGCTTCCCCTCCACGCTTCAAGCTGCGGGCGTGGCTTCCTCCCCACCCTCAAGTCCCCTAGCCTCAAGTTCTCCAACCCCCGGCAAAGCGGTTGGCGAGGGTTCTTACCTCCGCATTGACTTCGGCGTCCTCCGCCGCTGCGCCGCGGCCCAGGCAGCTCAGAAGCACCACTAGCAGAGGCAATAGTTGCGGCCGTGCAGCCGCCTCCCGGCCGCCAAGGAGACTGCCCGCCCAGCCCGGCCGTCCGGGCGCGCTGCGGTCGCTGCCCATGCCCGCGGGGCTCGCCCGCTTGCGGGCGCCGGGTCCCTGCACGCGGCTCGGAACTCGCGACTCCCTGGCTCCCCGCCCAAGACTCGGCAAATTCCCACGGCCGAGGAGAAGCGGGCCGGGCAGGTCCGGGCGCGCGGAGCCGGCCCAGTAGGGAGAGGGCGGGCCGGAGTCGCCCGCCGCGGAGTCCTGCAGCCTCGGCGCCCGGGGCCCGGCAGAGAGCAAGCGCAACTCCGGAGCCTTTGTCTGCCTCAGCGCTCCGGCCGCCCGATCCCGCGGCGTGCCCTGCGCGCCCAGCTCCTTCTGTCCATGTTGAGGGGCAGGCGCTGCCGGGAGCGCGCGCCTCCCGCCCGTGAATCCTGCTCGCCCCGCGTCCGACCCGGCCCGGCTCCCGGGCAGCCTAAGAATGAGGCGCAGGGCACGGGTCGGAGCGAGTGAGCTAGCCAGGGAGCCGGCGCCCGAGGTTGCCCGGCGAATTCCGCGCAGCTCCGGGCGCTCCCGGCCCTCCTCCCCGCGATCCCCTACCGCGGCTCTTAAAGGGCCAGCGCTCTTGTGGCAGACCGGCCCGGGCGGGGGCCGAGGGCGGTACCTCAACCCGAGGTTTCTAGGTAGCAGGTGCCGGCGGTGGAGCGGAACCCGCGGCCCCTTTTACTCTTCCGGGACGGCGGGAATCTTCTCCAGCCCGCCCCCGCCACTCCCATCCTTGCTTTGCGGGAGCCGGATTGACCCCCCGCCAAAGCAGCCCGCCCCACAGAGGGAGGGGCAAGGAGGAATGATGACGCCTCTTTCTCCCACCTACTGGGTCGGTGGGGATAAACTGAGACAGCGGGGTCTGGAAGGTGGGCCTTGGAAGGGGATCCAAGCGTCTGGTTTTAGGCTGAAAAAAAAAAAAAAAAAAGATAAAAACCCAGAGATTGGTTGGCCTAACGCCTCTTTTCAAAAGCCTCGGGCTATCTTTGGCCCTTTCAGGACTTTTCTCAGTTGCCCAGTGAAGCGTTGGGTACCTTGGATGCCATGCGACAGAGATGAGATTGCCGTCCTGGGTGGCTACAAACATGCAGCATGGAGATGCGCAAGTTAATTAACTTTTCTGAACCGCCAAGTCCTTATCTGGAATGCAGGGCAAAGGGCTGGGGTGGGCAGTTAAGATATGCTTCCGGCTCCTGGCCTAGCACACGTTGGGTGTCCAAGCAAAGAACATTATTTTGTACAAACGAAATGTGACAGTGCAGCCTCACAGGGTGCTGGGCGGGTGGGCAAAACTGCCCGCAGAGCGGACTTGAAAGTGCTAGACCCTGCTGGCTCAGATGGTAACGAATCTGCCTGCAATGTGGGAGACCCGGGCTCGATGCCTGGGTCGGGAAGATCCCCTGGAGAAGGGCATGGCAACCCACTCCAGTACTCCTGCCTGCAGAATTCCGTGGACACAGGAGCCTGGCGGGCTATACAGTCCATGGGGTTACGAAGAGTCGGACACGACTGAGTAACTTTCACTTAATTCTATTTCAGGATCGATTTGAGGATCTGGTTGGTTTGGATGCTGAAGGCTAGAGGTGGGAGGCCTGGGGTCTAAGGTTCACAAAGGTAACCTTTCAGACTAAGGGAAGTCCTGACCCGACCGACTGGCGTCAGGTCAGGAGGTGATGGCGCCCGCGGGAGGGCAGGAGGGCGGAGACCTCGCCGGAGCCGCCTCCCAGCCCCGGAAATGGGAGCTTTCTTTACCTGAGGGCAGGTTTCTATAGAGTAAGCCCTCGGGGTCGCCGGCAGGCCTCCCAACCTGGAAATCCGCAGAGATCTGGCAGGGCTTCAGAAAAGGCCTGTTCACCGACACGCCAGGTGAAGACAAAGAGTACTGTTTTTTTCCTTTCTTTTTTAAATGGCCTTGTTTTCACTTCAGATTGGATTGGGAGGGGTTAATCTTTTTTTAAATTTATTTCTTTGGTTGTGCTGGGGCATCCTTGTTGCTTGCTGCTTTCTCTAGTTTTTTTTTTTTTTTTTTGGGGGGGTGGGGGCTGCTCTCCAGTTTTGGTGCACAGGCTTCTCCTTGCAGTGGCTTCTGTTATTGCAGAGAACAGGCTCTAGGTGCATGGGCTTCAGGAGCTGCACATGGGCCCAGCAGATGTGGCTCCTGGGCCTTGAACATGCATGCTTCAGTTGCAGCACTCAGGGTCAGTAGTTGTGGCACACTGGCTTAGTTGCTCTGCAGTGTCGACTTGAAAAATAGTCACAGCCTGAAAATTGAGAGTTATGTTTTATTTGGTGGGAATTTTTAGGACTTAAAGCCTGGGAGACAGCATCTCAAGTGACCCTTAGAGAACAGGTCTGAGGAGGGGGGTGGTATGAGGGTGTGTGTGTGTGGGGGGAGGGGATCAGGTTATATAGAAGTTTGCAACAGGGCAGGTAGTCTGACCATCTAAAGATTATTATTAATTAAGTAAAACCAGATATTTCAAGTTAAGGAATTTAGCACTTTTCTATGTAGGGGAAGATGTAAGAGTCTAGGGTCACTGAAATCTTTCCTTTCAGATGCATCTCAGCTATCTGGGGTCAATATTCTTAGCTCCTCAAGGCTCACCATTGGGAGTGACTGCAGCCTAAGGGCTGCCAGATTATAGGTACTGTTCTTCCTGGGAGCCCTTGTAGCTCAGAAATTAACATTTGGAGGGACAGAATCGCTGATGGCTGGGACATCCTTGTTTACTGATATGGCAGGAAGTACTCCATTTCTCAGCAGCATGTGGAATCCTTCTGGACCAGGTATTGAACCCATGTCCCCTGCATTGGCAGGCAGATTCTTATCCATTGCATTACCAGAGAAGTCCAGAAAAGAGCACTGTTAAAGAGAACAGGCAGAAGTTAAAATGGCCAAGACAGAGTTTATTTAAAAAAAAAAAAAAAAAAGATTGCAATAGAGACTTGGATATAGAACTGGGACTGATTCAAAATACAACCAGAACAAGTGGGGATTTACTGCCAAGGAGCAAGTGGGGGGAGGGGCAGCTTTGGTGGATGGAAAATTACTAAGAAGAGTTATCAAGTCTTTGGGGGCCATTCACCTGAAGGCAGGTGAGGGTGATCACATATCCCCAGGGTATAGTGGGGATGCTGAGTTTGATCAGGTGTCAAGGATGGGGTATTCAGCTAAATTTAGCAAGATTCTTGCTAAAACTGGATTCTATAAGGAAGTACAGGGATGGGCCTCGCTGGGGAGAAGATTCAAGGGAGCCTGAGTAACATTGGGTTAAGTAGAGAGTCTTTGTCAGTTCCCTCCCGTTCAAGGGAAGCAGAGGCGTTCTTCTTTCCTCTGATCAATATATTAATACATTCATTTTTCATTTGGTTGCTTTTTATTCATTTAGAACCAGCTGAATCATCTGTTGAGACTTGATGAGGGTTGATAATTGCTGTGCTGTGGGATCCACAGACATTTGATGAGAGGAATACCTTGAAGATAAATAGAAAGATGAAGACTAGAGGCCAAACTGGTCCTGTGCCCAACTTCGTAGACCTTCAGGGAGCCTCCAGAAGAAGTCCCCAGACCTGTTGTCCCTCCTCAGTGGGTGGTGATGGAAGTAATGCACACAACTCTTCATTCATGTCTCGAATCTTCCTGGTTAAGGCAGAGATTTCACGCAGATTGCCAAGGACAAAGATGCCGCAGTTGCTTCTGACCACTGTGCACGTGTCCCTTCTTGGGTCATATTGAGGCTGGTGCAGTTATGGAGAACAGCATACTGGGTTTCTCATCCTTGGTGAGTCACTGATCTGAGGCCAGTGGTGATGTTATCTGAGGACACGGTGAATTGCTTTAGCAAAGAGCAGGTGATTGATTCTGTTGTTGAGTCTAACCTCTTGAGCCGGATGATAGATGCCTGGGAATGGTACCCAAAAGGTGGCAAACCTTTGCCCCCAAATAGTAATGAGGTCGTGGATGGAATGTAGGCCCAATTCTATAACTGTTTTTTTCTAAATTGCTCCCCAGGAACCAAGATCATCTACAAGGGTATTTGTAGATGGTGATGTAGATGATGTCCTGAATACCTTTTGATCCTATAGTGGGAGGAAATTAAACTGAAGGAGTGATGACTGTTTTAGAGATAGTTTAAGAGAGGAAGGAGATCGTGGGAAATAGAATGAGGGGATGGTGAGATTGTCAAGGTAACAGTATCTGGCCCAGATGGAAGGTAACAGCCAATAAGCATGGATTCCATGAACAAAATAAGAATGATCTGGGGTTAGGTAGGAGCTATAGAGATAGTTATCTGATGGCTAAAGGTAACCAAAGGATGCTCAGTTTGGGTGGGGAAAGGATTTGTTTGAAGGTGGTCCTCCTGTGGTTGATCTGGGTCTCAGCAATTACTCTGGGAGGGGCAGTGGGATCATTTCCACTTGTATGAGGGATGTGCAGAGTTCCTGGAGTGATTGGGGGTTTTATGTTGTACAGTATATCCTTGCAGCTTATTTGATACCTAATAGTGTATAACCCTACCTGTGTATTGCCCTTCCCCCTTTCCTCTCCCCCTGCCCCATAACCACTAATTTGTTCTCTTTATCTGTGAATTTGCATCCTTTTTGTTATATCACTAGTTTGTTGTATTTTTTTAGATTTCACATGTGAGTGATATACAGTGTTAGTCTTAGTCTGTCTGATTTATTTCACTTAGCATAATACCCTCCAAATCCATCCATGTTGCTGAAATAGCAAAATTTCATTCTTTCTTATGGCTCAGTGGCATTCCATTAAATATATATATCACATTTTCTTTATCCTTTCATTTGTTGATAGATATCTAGGTTGCTTCCCTATCTTTGGCTATTGTAAAAAATGCTGCTATGAACATGGGGGTGCACATATCTTTTCAAATAAGTGTTTTTTTTTTTTCAGGTATATACCCAGGAGTGGAATTGCTGGGTCATATGATAGTTCTATTTCTAGACTTTTGAGAAACTTCCATACCATTTTTCATAATGGCTGTACCAATTTACATTTCCCCCAACAGTGTGCAAGTGTTCCCTTTTCTTTGCATCCTTGCCAACATTTGTTCTTGGTGTTCTTTTTGATGATAGTCATTCTGACCAGTGTGAGGTGATACCTCTTTGTGGTTTTCTCACCTTTTTTTTTTTTTTCTTTTTGGCTGTGTCACATGGCTTGTGGGATCATAGCCCCCTGATCAGTAGTTGTACCCAGGCCCTGGCAGTGAAAGTGCTGAGTCCTAACCACTGCACCACCAGGGAACTCTTCGCTTGTTTTTTTCATTGTCTTCTAAAAATCATTTGTTTTTGGCCATGCTGGGTCTTCACTGCTGCCCAGACTTTTCTTTAGCTGCAGGGCGCGGGCTTCTCACTGTAGTGGCGTGTCTGGTTGCAGAGCATGCACTCTAGGCACAGGGACTTAGTACTTGCCACACAGCGGCTCATTAGGCGTGGCTTGTGGGCTCTAGAGCGCGGGCTCTGTAGTTGTGTTATATGGGCTTAATTGCTCTTGGCCTGTGGAATCTTCCCAGACCAGGGATCAAACTAGTGTCCCCTGCGTTGGCAGGTGGGTTCTGGTCCACTGGACCACCAGGGAAGTCCTTTTCATTGTGATTTTGGTTTACATTTCCCTGATGATTAGCGATCTTGAGCATCTTTTCATGTGCCTACTGGCGATCTGCATTTCCTCTTTGGAAAAAATATCTATTCAATTCTTCTGTCCATTAAAAAAAAAATCAGGTTGTTTGTGTTTTTGATGTTGAGTTATATGAGCTGCTTATATGTGACTCTTATATTTCTTTAGTTATGAAACACAACTCCAGTGTTGAACACCCAGTGATTTGACAGCAGTGTTAGCGATGAGTAAAGTGGTATAATAATCTTCAGCCTTCTAGGCTCAAGATTGGTTTTCTTGACAGTGGCATTTCTAGACTTCTAGATTGCTCACTGTAGTCACATGAAGGATAATCAGGAAGTTCTAAAGGGAAGGCAGTCAACGGAACCTTGACTTGTTGATTTAGGATCAAGTGTGTTTTGTTGATTCTTGACAGTATCTAAGGATGTCACATTGAATAAAGTTAGAATCTTCCACTAGTCAAGATGAATAAGTCGTCCCCATGAGCCTTCCTGTGATTGTTTCATACGGGGATAGCTTGGGACTTCCCTGGTGGTCCAGTGGCTGGGACTCTGTGCTCCCAGCACAGGGGGCCTGGGTTCAATCTCTGGTCAGGAAACTAGATGCCATATGCCTCACAACTAAGGACCTCACATGCCACAGCTGAAAGATATTGCCACAACTAAAGAGACCACGTGTTGTAACTGAGTCCCGGCACCGCTGAATAAATAAATAATTAAAAATAATAAATATCTTTTTAAAAAGGGAGATAGCATGCCTGAAGATAGGGGTGACGATGTGAGAGTCCTGAGAGCAAGGGGCAGGGCTTGCAGGTGTGGAAGCCCAGTCCTGGACAGTGGAGCCAGTCTGGCTTTGAGGATGGTGTTTCTATGTTCTTTCTGTGGCACTCGATGGCTGAGGATGCTGAGGACAGTGGAGTCTTTGACTACCGTGCTGCCTTTTCCATTCCCTGTATAATTTTACCAGTGAAATTTGATCCCCTAGATCAAATGCTAGAGATGGTAGAGGGGATGCCACAGGTGGGGAAGATTTGTTGCAGGAACCCTTTGGCAACTGATATTGCTGAAGCATTTGGGCAGGGGAAAGCCTCTTCCCATTTAGAAAACAGGCCACAGCGGTGAGAACATACTCGTAGCCTCGTGCTTTTGGTGACTGGATAAAATCTACTTGCCGGTGAAGAAAGGTCTGAGGGGGGAGCTGCCTCCCTTCCAGCCCCACTTTTACTTATATTTCTGGCAATTGAGGCAAGTGAGCTGCTTGAACCAAATAAAAGCCAAATGGTCCAAACTACCTTTTGCCTAATATATCCTGCATCCTGTCCTTTCTATATGAGTCATGTTGTGTGAACCACACGAAACGACTCGAGAGAGCTATTAATACTTAAGGGCTTCCAAGCAGACATCTTGGTGATTCCAAAGTCCATCTGAATGGCTTGAACAGACAGCTTCTTCCCATCCATTTCTTTCTGAGTCTGAAGCCGTTACCTGGGCCATGTGGACCTCTTTTATGATTTTCTTAGGAGTCATTCTTTAAAAAAAACTAATTAAATTTGGCTGCACCGGGTCTGACTTGCAGCAGGAGGGATCTTCAATTTTTGTTGCAGCATGCAGGATCACTTGAGGCATGTGGAAACTAGTTCCCCAACTAGGGATCGAACCTGGACCCCCTGCATTGGGAGCACGGAGTCTTAGCCGCAGGACCACCAGGGAAGTCCAGGAGTCCTTCTAAATTAGTGCTGTCCCTTGAGGGAAGGTGAATAATCCCACGGGGGTCTAGGGCCTCAAAGAGGGCTGCAGGGGGCTCCATCCCAAAGCATGAAACTGCTTAGATTTTTTGGGTGGTGGGGAAGATGCTGCTAATTTATTGTATTTATTGGACTTTATCTGGATTTTTTTGTGCTATATCTTTCAGTTTTAACTGTCATGATATGCTGGGGTAATAACAATACCTTTAGAAGTTCTGCTATTTGGGGCCCATTTTTGACCAGGGTACCAGCTACTGTCATGAATCTTCTGTTTCTAGCATATACCAAAAGCATCCACTAACCCAAGGTGTAGTGGCTATCAGCATAGATGTTAACCTTCATTCCTTCTGCTCTTAGGCAAGCTCAGATAAGAGCAATTAACTCAGTTACGTGGGCTGAACTGATGTTTGGCAAGCCTCAATATTCCAGAGGTTTATCTTGATCAGTGATGGCCTGTGCAGGCTTGAAGACCTCATCTTCCTTCCAGAGGTAGCAGCCATTGACCTCTGAAGAGTGAGGTCAACTTGGGGGAGGGGCTTTTCTGATAAATCTAGCCTAGAACAGAACAGTGATCTAGTGTTAATGACACAATCAAGGGATGTCCCATCAGTGGGTAAAGGAAGCAAGGGAGCAGGGTTAAGGTTTTGACTTTGATGTATACTAACGTGAGGAGAGAGAGTAGTAGAGAGAGAGTACCTTTCATGAGAGGTAAGTCAAGATGAAGAAAAGTACTTTGTATTTTCATTAGGTGACAGGGTCTGTGGAGCACAAGGGACATATATATCAAGCAGATGACCTAATACTAAATCGGGGGTAGCTCAGATAAGTGTGGTGGTTATAGCCATGGCTCACAGGCATGGGGGATATGCCGTAGCTGCTGGGTCAAAGGTCAAACTATACTATCCCAGAGGTCTTGGGTGTCCATTACACTTCTAGGATAACACTCTGAGGGCATGACCCTCTCATTTATGCACAGACAAGAAAGGCAGGGAGTCCTTGGAAAGTTCAAGGGTGGGAAGTGAAAGCAGAGAGCCCTTAAGGTTCTTGGAAAGCATCTTTGGAAAGGGGGTTCTGAACCACTGGGACTGGGGGTGCCTCCCCAGTCATGGCATAGAGGGGTGAGGCAATCATAGAGAAATTACAGGATTTCCCTGGTGGTCCAGTGGTTAAGAATCTGCCTGTCAATGCGGGGGACAGAGGGTCGATCCCTGGTCCGGGAAGAAGCCACATGCCTTGGAACAACTAAGTGCGCTGGAACTCCTGAAGCCTGCTTGCCCTGCAGCCTGTGCTCTGCCGCGAGAGAAGCCCCCACCACGGGAAGCCTGCGCACTGCAACCAGAGAGGAGCCCCTGCCTTGCTCGCCGCAACTAGAGAAAGCCCACGTGGCAACAAAGATCCAGCATGGCCAAAAATAATTTTAAAATAAATAAAAATACTTTAAAAAATGAGGTTTCCCTGGCCTATAATATCCCACAGGACCCCCAAACCCTGTCAGTTGTCCTTTTCTTTCAGGGAGGAAAAATGTTGAATAGCAGAGTCTGGGGAGATGGTTTTCCCTGCAGCTGAAATATCATGACCCAGATAGCAGACACACAGAGAGCGTAGCTGAAATTCGTCTCTAGCCTCCTCGTGGCCCTTTCTTGCGAATGCCTTCGAAAGGTCTTCAGCATCCAAAAGGGGTTGTCATGACTGCCAGAACATAGAAGGAGGTCATCTGCCTGTTGGATTATGGTGGAGTCTCCCGGGAATTTTTAAGTCCCTGGAAATGACATTCAGGATGTGTGAGAAGGAAGTGGGAGCCTCAGTAATCCTTGGGGCATAACAGTCCAGGTGTGTTATTGGTTATTCCAGGTGAAGGCAACATGTACTGGATTCCTTATAAAGGGGAATCCTAAACAAGGCAGAATACAAGTTGACGGCTGAAAAGTATTGGCTGTTGGGAGCAACAGCAGACGGCATAGTGCTAGGATTGGGCAGCACGGCAAATCTGAGTTTGACGATTTTAATAAATCTCAGATCTGGACTAACTAACCTCTTTGCCCACTGTGGGTTTTGATGGCCCAAATGGGAGTCATGCGTGGATTAGAAGTAGGGGCTGAGCATTTCCTTTCTAATAAATCTTGGATTGTCAGTCAGGGCCCCTTTGGACCGTCTAGCTTTCAGTGCTATTGGGGAACCCTAGGCAGGGGCATGGAAAGACCCATTTCTGTCTTAAGGGGTAGCTTTCCCCTCTTCTCGAGGTCTCGCCACTCCTAGACTCAAGTCCTTCTTTACAATTTCAGAAGGAGGGGACCATGATTTTGGAGCTTGCCATAGATTGAAAGTTTTCAGGTCCTTTTAGCTGTTTTAACTGCAGTGCCTTAAGCTTGCAATGTTCTGGAAATACCATCTTCATAATGCTGGGCTAATGCCTGGAGTCAGACAAGTTTGCATTTTGCCCGTTAATACTGTTTCTCTGTAATGTGTCATGGAGCTCTGGCCTGAGGCCATTTACAAAGCTTGTGGTCAGAGCAGAGGCCGTTAGGGAGGTCAGGTCCAGCCCTGGGCGCCCTGACTGCGCTGTTTCTAATTGATGGAGATAGCCATCAATTAGGTGGGCAGCCCAGCTCATCTCTTTGCTGTTTACAATTTTGAATACAGGACCCAGGTAACTTTTCTCTTACTTCCCTCATTCTCCTGTGAGAATCAGGGTCATCTGAGACTCTTGAGGGTCTTCAGAAATGGGATTCCCTTTGGCCTTCCAAACCAAAGGGCAGCATCCCTAGGGTCCACTGGTAGGGGGATAAGTTGACATCAGTTGGGGAATCTGGAGAGTATGCTCCCAGGACAGTCTTCAGTTCTTCAATAAATCTTTCCCTTTTCATTCGGCAGATCAGGAAAGTTAAAAAAAAAAAAAACATTATTTACTTTTGGCTGCACTGGGTATTCCTTGTTATGCATAGACTTTGTCTAGTTGTGGCAAGCGGTAGCTACCCTCTACTCCTGGTGCACAGGCTTCTCATTGCCGTGGCTTCTCTTGTTGTGGGGTGTGGGCTCTCGGCACACAGGCTTTGGTAGTTGGGGCGCATGGGCTTATTTGCCCCATGGCATGTGGAATCTTCCCGGACCAGGGATCAAACCCATGTCCACTGTTGGTGAAGGACATTTTGGGGAGGACAGATGTCATAGAGAGCTGGGAGGGGGGACTCGGGCACTGGAAGGGGTCTATGGGGTTTGCTGGGTCAGAAAATATTTTCCGAAGACATTGTTGAAGAACTTCAACAGTTTGAATCATTTAGCTGCTTTTTGGCTTCTTCATAGCAAGTGAAAAAAGTGCACCATCATGCATCAGAAATTTGAGTTATGTTTTGCCCTAGGGCTTCCCCTTAAGAGGTAAAGTCGCTCAGTCGTGTCTGACTCTTTGCGACCCCATGGGCTGTAGCCTCCCAGGCTCCTCTGTCCATGGGATTTTCCAGGCAATAGTACTGGAATGGATTGCCATTTCCTTCTCCAGGGGATCTTCCCAACCCAGGGATCGAACCCGGGTCTCCCACATTGTAGACAGACGCTTTACCGTCTAAGCCCCCAGGGAAGTCCAGGGCTTCCCCTTAGGTAGACTAATTTGAACAGATTCCAGGAACCCCAAGAGGGGCTGTGTTAGCTCTAGAGTTTTGGGTAAGGTATTATCAGTGAAAACAGACAGTTCTAGGGCTGTAGAAGCATGTGGTCCACAGGAATATGAAGACAGTTTCAGTCAATCAATAAGCCCCCATGTTTATTTTTTTTTAACTACTGCCTTTTAAAAAACAATTAATTAATTTGGCTGCACCGGGTCTTAGTTGTGGCAGTCGAGGTCGTCCATCTTCATTCTTAGATGTGGCATGTGGGATCTAGTTCCCTGACCAGGGATGGAACCCAGGACCCCAGCATTGGGAACGTGGAGTCTCAGCCACCAGATCCCCAGGGAAGTCCCAAGAAGCCCCTATGTTCTCGAACATGGTGCTTTTCCACTTACAAACAGAGAAACCTGGGGGTCTAACTCAGCCTCTGTTCCTTGTTAGGGAGAGGGTTCAGGAGAACATGACTGAAGTTTGGTCAAGCAAGAATCTTGGTCAGCACCAACGGTGGACATTACCTGGTGTTGAACCGAGCATCCTGAGGGAAAAGAAGTCGAGGTTTGGACAAAGGGGACAATTTCATCCATTTCCACCAATTTTGTGTGGGGTCCCTCATTTGGGAAATGGATTTAAGTTTTCACTTTGAAATTTCCTTCTGGGAAATGTAGTATAGTCATCAGAAATGGACAACAAGGTTGTCTCCATTTAACTGATTGCACTGCAATCTTTCATAATATTTATTCACAATTGGCAAACTAAAAAAAAAAAAAAAAAGGCTTGCTTTTAGAGGGTATCTAGTAAGGACGGGAGCCCAGGAATCCTAAGCAGTGCTGTATGCTTACCCATGGTCAGACAGGGCTGGTCATTTTTTTCTCTCTAGAGGCTGGTTTTGGCCCCTACAGGTACCTCAGGGCTCCAAGGTAGGTTTGTACCTGCACCCATCACAGGGGTCTGCAGTTCTGTGGCTCTGGCCAGACCCCAAGGCCTGAGGGGACCAGTGGGACTGAGTGAACTCCAACCTTTCAGTCACCTAGTTTTTTTTTTTTTTTTAATTGGAGTATAGTTGATTAACAGTGTCATGTTAATTTCAGGTGTACAGCAAAGTGACTCAGTTATATATATATATACATCTATCTATTCTCAGTCACCCAGCTTTGAAACACCACCCACATCTTGTCTCAATCTTTTCATCTAGCCCCAACCCTCCCCTCATTTTTGTCCCGGAGTCTTTTTGAATTAAATCCCAGACACCTCATTTCACAGCACAGTTTCATTCTGAGACCCTGCTGGGGTGTGAGAGGTTATACAAATAGCTCTGGATCCAAAGCCAGGCCAGTGGTTCCGGCCCAGCACAAATTTACTAACTGGGCAACCTTTTTTTTTTGGGGGGGGGGGCAACCTTTTTAAAACTTTTATTTACTGGGCCATCTTGAGCAGGTGATCTCCCCTTTTGGGGTCAACCTCCTTATTTGTAAAAGGCAGGTTCTGGCTCAGGTAGAGGCCAAGATCCCTCCTTTCAGTAAAGGAAAGGCAGGGTGGGTTGGAGGCAGGCCTGGAGCCCCCACCCCCAACCCCTGGCCATCCTGCTGTGGGCCCCTCAGGGCTCCTGGTACCGAGACCGGGAATAAACAAACAAGCTGGGGTAATTTCCCTCTTCCTTGGAAACAAAGCTGGGGTGGTCTGGAGAGGCGTGTGGAGAGAACGGAGAGTGCCAGGTGGAAGGGGGCCAAACAGGCCGGGAGATGATGATTTCCCTGCCCTGTGGGGAACATCTAAGGACAGATGTGTTGATTTTGCACCCTCCCTGGTGTGATAAAACCCCCCTCGAGAGCGTGTCTTTATTCCGAGCCGGCCTGCCGAGGGGTGGACCCCAGCTGGCTCTGGTCTCGCCTCCTGTCTCCTGAACACATCTCCTCTTATGGAAGAGCCCCAGCTGCTTCTGCACTGTCAGCGCGGCGCCCGATCGCAGCCTCTCCAGCGGCGCACTCAGGGTCTGGGCGCCCGCCAAGCCCTGCCGCCCGCCGCCCCTCCCCCCTTGGTGAATCTCCTGCTTCCTCCATCACCACCTCCATTCTCCCTCGAAGAGCCGGTTATTGATCTTGGCCCATCTCTCAAAGATGCCGCACTCTAATTCCATCCTTGCACCACATCCTCCCCCAGGGGACCGGCCGGTCAGTCAGTCCCCCCGGGTTTGTTAATGGTGATGCTACATGACATGGGGGGTGCGGGTGGGGGCTGAGGGGGGCCCTCCCAGGAAGAAGGAGTGCCTGAGATGGAGGCTCCAGGGCCCTGATGAAGAGGATCAGGTGGTCCATGCCCTCAATACCCGCCTTGTGAGATGCTGGTCTCTATCCTGAAATTGGAACCTGCAGGAAATTGGGTGGTTTTGCTTGCATCTCCCAGATGGGAATGGGTATTCTCTGCACCCGGTCGGCCCCACCCCCTCATAAGAATCCAGTGGGTTGAGGAGGCTGATTCACTCAGCTGCCCAGGTCAGGCGCTGGCACGGAGCAGGTGTCAGTAAGCGCTGGCTGCACAGCGGAATTGCCAGGAAGGCTGGCCTGCATCTCCCTCTCCAGCCTGTGTGACCTCAAAAGCCAGCAGACCTGACTGGCCAATCCTGGTTGAATCAGCAGCTCCATGCAGAGGGCTTGGGGAAGAAAGCACAGAATGTGATTTCCTGGGTCTCTCCAGGGTGGAGATTGGAAGCTGGCCTCACGAAGAGGCCAGGAGGGAGATTCAGAGGTGCAGGAAGGAGAGTGGGAACCAGAACCACAGGCCCCCTTCTCCCTACATCCTTCTCAGGGGAAAGAGGGTGGTCTGGGCTGGAGCAGGGAGAGCGGGCCTGGCAGGCTGCAAAGGACAGCACTGAGGTTAGGGCCTTGTCTGACTTCTCATGTGACCCCAGGCAATTCATGGAACTTGCTTTTCTGGAAAAGCAGAATAGTCACTCCTACCTGGTTTACTCTCCAGGGGGTTCCTGGGAGGAAAAGATGAGGGTTCTAGAAAGGATTCCAGAAGTGTCACCAGCAGGATCGTGTCTAGATGTCTGTGCTTATGCCTTGGTCCAGGTACCCCCCTCTGGCAAGCAGGCCTGGCAGGCCAGGTGCCCGCACGCTGTACTGATGCATCGTTAAGGCTTCTCATGGCCACCTTAAGAGGTCATAACGGAGACTCCCAAGAGTACATTCCCACCATGAAGCAAGCTAGAGAAGACGGGGGCAGAGGAAAGTCATTTTTGCACCTGGTTGAACAGAAGCAGTCCAAAACAGAGTCCAAAATAAAAACCCTAAGTTTTATTTGCTGAACATAATTTAAAACTAAAACATAAAAGTGTCTCTTCCACCATCACTAGAAATCCAGGTGGCAGCTGGAGAGAGGACTGGCCCTTGGCTCTGGTGAGGGCTCAAAGAAAACAAAAACCCCTGTGCAAGCCCTGGCCCTTCCTCCGAGTACCCCCAGAACGCCCACAGGCCACAGCAGGCAGCCGGAGGCGGCAGAAAGAGAGCTCTGCCTGGCGAAGGTGCCTCTCGGCTTCTTTGGGAAGCTGATGGGAAGCCAGAGGTCAGAGCGTTGGAGGCCTGGCTTACAGCCACCAGTCAGGCCAAGATGAAACATCTGCTCAAGTCTCCCCAGGCACCTGGCTGGGGGTGAGTGGGAGGAAGGAATGGAGAAAACTGATGCTAAACCACAAATTAGCACCCTGGGCCTTGGCCCTGAGATGGCCTCCACTGGCATAGGAGGGGGTGAGACTAAAAATAAATAAATAAAAAGCTACACCGCTTCAAGGAGGGAGCATGACAGGCCTGTGGAAGCACCCTTTGTCAGGCCTGAGCAGAGATGAGACAGGGCGTGATGGCTTCAAAAAGCCCTCATCTGGGGGCCAATGGCATCCAAATGCAGACAGCCCAAGGGGTGTTGGGGAGGGGCCCTTTGTTGGTGGGACTACCATGGGGGTTCTGACTGAGTACGGGTGGGCTCACCAAGTGACCCCCATTTTTTGTTTTGTTTTGATTTTTTGCATTACCACCACAGACCTAGAACTAGGAAGCCCAGGCTGCCCTCTACTGGTGATTTCTGGGAAAGACCACAATGCAGCGGTGCCCGACCTGCAACCCAAAGGGGCCAAAAGAGAACCAGCTCCTGGAGAGCACCCCAAGCAGCTGCGCCTCCTCTGGCCAGGCCCCCCAGTGGAGGGCTGGCAGCAGCCCCAGCGACCTGAGCGGGTTCTTCCATCTCTGTTTGGCTGCAGAGGGGCCCAGGACAATGAGGGCCTCTGGTGCTCACTTCAAAGGCATCGAGAAGAATTTGTTCCCAGACTTGCAGCGGATCTGCTCGGCATATGCACGCAGCAGCATCTCGGAGTCTTCAAACTCATCCACGATTCCCTTAAAAGCAGGAGCCAGGAGAGGACAGTCGTGTTAAGGGGAATCAGGGACCCAGACGGCACTGCGAACAAAGCCAGCCTATTGAAATCCTTCACAGGTTAGGCTACCTTGTCTAATCAGCTCTGCTATTCTGTGAGGTCAGTGCTATCATCCCACCTTGGCAGATGAGGAAATGGATGCTCAGAGACCTGGATCACAGAATCCAATAAAACCAGGCTTGGGACCTGGGTCTGCTGGAGCCGGAGCCCAGAGGTCCTTGCCGCCTCCAGTGTGATCAGGCCAAGAGCAGATGTGGCTACCTGATAATGGCCCAGGGGCTGTCTCCCGCCTGCATGTGTTTCCTTTGGCTCAAACTATATTTTCTTAAAAAATACATATTGGTGGCCAACATTTGAAAATAGGGTGATTACACATTGAAAAAAAAAAAAATCTAGGTTTCTGGCTTTTCTTGAAAAACAAGTGCTTGCAACACAAGGCCCACATTCCTGCACGGCAACTCCCACCGTCTCCTTTCTGAGAGTTGAGTATCAGCTCCTCTGAGGGCACTGACGGGAGAGTGAAAGTTACCCCCTGCTTATCACAAGATGAGAAAGGCTGTGAGGGTGGACGTTCTGGACACCTGGCACGTTTCACTCATTTCCAGCCCCTCCCGGGCCCCGGTGAGCACCCGAGCCTTTGACCTCTGGGCGAGGGGCTGTGGACTTGGGGAGTCGGCACTGTTCTCGGGCAGGGCGTCTCCAGTTTTAACGTGCACACAAATCCCCAGACATCTTGTTAACATCTGACTGCTTAGGTCTGGGTTGGGGCGAGAGAGTGGGTGTCACTAATAAGCTCCCAGGTGGTGCCCTGCTGCTGGCCTGAGACTGCACTGAGAGGAGCATGGGAGGTGTGGGTCTCTCCGGCCAGGCCAGTTATCTCCCAGGGATTCCGGTTTGTGGGCCTAATCCTCAGGGCTTGTCAGCCCCCTTCCCGCCCCCCACCTTCCACAGCATTACTTCCGGAGTTCATCACCTGCCCGGCTCTCGCGCCGGGAATTCACCTGTAGTTCCTGCAGGCACGGCCCTTCCATCTGGAGACGCGCATCACCCACGCACCAGGCCAGGCTGATGTGGAAGGAGGGGTCCTGCAGAGGAACAGCAGGGAGGCAGGCGGTCACCTGGATGCCATGGCAGACATCACAAGAGCTCCGTGACAAGAGTTGTCCCAGTATCCCTGCTGGATCCCTGACCTGATCCACGGAGACTAGATCCTTGGTGTTGATCCCAAGTGTCTCCACGGATAGATACAATAGCCCTGGGCTGGTCCTTGCTATGGACTGAATTGTGTGTCTTCCACCCCCCATCCCAATTCATGATGGTATTTGGAGAAGGGGCCCTTGGGAGATAACTGGATTTAGCTGAGGTCATGAAGGTGGAGCCCTCGTGAGGGGGTTAGTGCCCACTTAAGAGGAGGCAGATGGCTCCTCCCTCTCTTTCCATCGAGTGAGGCCACAATGGGAAGATGGCCATCGACAAGCCAAGAAAGGAGGCCTCAGCAGAAAATGACCATGATGGCACCTTGGTTTCAGGCTTCTAGGCTCTAGAACTGTGAGAAAATAAAAGTTCTATTGTTTAAGTCATCCAGTCTCTGGTATCTGGCTATGGCAGCCTGAGCTAAGACAGTCCTGTTCTCAGAGGCTCTCCTTTACATGTCATAACATTGAGTCCTTACATCTGGGACATGCAAGAGAACCCATGTCCTGTTTTCTGATGTAAAAGCTTTCAATAGATGACATACTTTTTAAGGTGAACAAAATATCTAAAGTTATGATAAAACTAAATTATCTCCATTCAAATTCATACTTCTATATCACAGCATGACTTTAAAAGAATATATCAAGCAAAACCACTGGCCCTTTAAAGCCATAATATTCGACTTGGGTAGGTTCAAGTTCCCCTGGAGGGCACAGGGTAAGGCACAGGAAGGGATGTGAAGCTTGGACTCTATGTGGAGTGTCGATGTGACTAAAAAATACTAGGGAAAGCTACTTCTTAAAAAATATAAAGATAAGCATGGCTACATCAGAATCGAAGGCATAGATCTCGTCGAGCATACTGAAGAGGTAACAGAAGATTTGTAAGAAATGCTGGACTTTGGCTGGGCAGTATCTGACCCAACATCAGACTCTCTACTCCCCACGAGTGTGGGTCCTTTGAGGGCCAGCAGAATGGACGCTTCC
Organism: Oryx dammah; assembly: GCF_014754425.2. Classification (NCBI taxonomy): domain Eukaryota; kingdom Metazoa; phylum Chordata; class Mammalia; order Artiodactyla; family Bovidae; genus Oryx; species Oryx dammah. The sequence continues at coordinate 38,818,010 of NW_024070197.1, forward strand.
CCTGGGAAAGTTCTGGAGGGCTCTGCAAGGGTTTCTTTAAGGCTGGTTTTAAAAATTCCCATTAGAGATGGGTTGGTGGAGAGGAAAAAAGATGCCCCTTGATTACCTGGTAGAAAGTGCTGAGGTCAAACTCCTCCATGACCCTGTCTACCTCTGCAACCAGGTCCAGGAAGTGGGCGTGCCCTGAGGTGACCTCGAGCCCAACAAAGGTCCTGGAGGGAGACAGCAGTGGAGACAACATGGGTGTGAGACATGGCCGCTGAGAATGTAAACCGGCCGTGAGGAGGGCAGAGGATGCGACAGAAGGAAGCCGGGAGGTCTGGGTCATGAACTCAGTTCACTGCCCTGCTCTCCAAGCTGGCTCTCCCATCCTCCCCTAGCTCTAACTGCTCACCTCCCCTCTTTCCCTAGGGTCTAAGATCCCCTGAAGGACCATCTTCATCTGCTGCTGCCAAGTCTACGGACCCAATGCTTCTGCTGTGCCCAGGCTCACCATCATCGCTCCCAGGTGGGTCCCTTTCTCCAGGGCTTTCCTCTCTGGCACTGACTCCCTCCCAGTAGCACACTCTCATCTTTATTCTCTTATTTATTTTTGGCCCCGCAGCACAGCATGTGGGATCTTAGTTCCCCCAACTGGAGATCAAACCCCTGCCTCCTGCAGTGGAAATTCAGAGTCCTAACCACTGGACCACCAGGGAATTCTGAGCACTCTCTCATCCTTAAAACTCCCCCTTTTAGCCCGAGTTCTCAGCCAGTCCCCATTCCATCCTCAGTCAGACTTGATGTTCAGATGCTCTGTCTCCCTCCGCTGTCTCTCCCGCCCCGCCGTGTTCAGCCAGCTCCCATCAAAGCTGCCGCCCACCTCCGGTTACTGCACTTGATGGACACTTCTCCGGCCTCACCTTGGCCTCTCAGCAGGGTCTGACACAGCTGGTTCCTCTCCCCCTGAAACCCATTTTTTCCCTCTTGGCTCCAAGAGACCACCCACTGCACGGTCCTGGTGTGACCCTGCCTCTGGCCTCTGGTTCAGTCTCCTCTGCCACCCTCTCTTCTTTCTAGCCTCTAAATGGTCAAGGGTTGCAGAGCCCAGCCCTCAGGCCTTGGATCTGCTCCGTGTGCCCCTGGCCCCCACCCCAGCCCTGGTTTCAGTACCACACAGCCCGACGGCTCCCACATTTCCATCTCTGGCTGGCACCTCTCCTGTCTACTTGACTGTGTGTGTACCTCTTCCACCCACGGGTACCCGGGGGTATCATCGGTGGCAACATTTACTGGGAACAAAGCAAAACGGATTTTCCTCCCACCAGTGTTTCCCATCTCGGGAAGTAGGACCATTTATTTACCCAGCTGTTCAAACCCCAAGTCCAGGCATCTACTTTGGTTCTTCCCCTTACAGTGGGAAGAACTCACTGCCAATTCTGGTTGATTCTACCTGCAGTGTATCAGGAATATGTCTTGCTTCTTGGCCCTTGCACTGCCATCACCCTGAGTCAGGACACCCTTGGCGCCTCACCTAGATGGTGACACTCCTCTCTCTCTCCGTGCATCCAACCTCCTTTACATCTTGTCTCCACGAGGGAGCCACAGACATGATTGGGCCAGACTGACAGTTACAAACATAAGTTGGATCACGTCTCTGTGCAGATACCTCCAGTGGCTTCCATGACCCTGAAAACTCCTGACCTTGACCTTGAAGGCCCGGTAGGAGCTAACCCGGACTGACTTATCTCCTCCTGCTCTCCCACTTGCTCCCCAGGTTCTGCTTCATTGGCTCCTCAAACAAGCCAGGCTCCTTCCTCCTTAGACCACCTCCTCGGCTGTGTCCTCTGCTTGGAGGCTCTCTCAGCAGCGTTTCCCGAGGCTCATTACTTCTTATCCTTAGGTCGCTGGCAAATGCCAGCTCCCTAGGGCCGTCCTTGGCTGCATGATCCAGACTCATATCACACAGTAGTTTCTAAATGTCTCATTTCCTTGTTTGTTTATCTCCTCCTGCAGAACGTGAGACCCCAAAGAGCAAGGACTGTGCTGACCTTTTCATTGCTGATCTGCAGTGTACAGCAAGTCCCTGGCACCAGGACGTGCTGAACCAATTTTGCAGAATGAAGGAATGAGCCATCCTCTCAGAGGTGCTGAGAGCAGAAGGCAACTCAGTGAGTGGATCTGACAAGGAGCTTTGGTTTGAAGCCTTGTTAATAACAATTTCTTTTGTTCATCTCATCCTTGAATGCTTTTATAAAACTCATTGAGCCTCACAACTGCCCACTGATAGATGTGTCAGGGCATGCCTGTGACAGCTTGGAAATGGCAAGTCACAGAGGTTGAAGGTATGAGCTCAATGTTAAATTGGAGACAGCTGGGCAGGCACCCAGGGTTGTTTTGAGTCTCAGGCTTTTCCCACTAAACCAAGATGTTAATCTCTACCTCTGCTCCTCCTCTCATGCTCCCGGAGCTATTTTTCTTAATGAAAGGTTCAGATTTGGGGACAACTGCCTTGGTAGTCATAGAGCTGGTTAAAACACAAACAAACCAAAAAATGAGACAGACAAGGGCCCCCTCAAGTCTTTACTGCAAAGAATCCTCTTCTGGGAACAACTTGGGGCAGAGCAGGGAGACCCACCTGGTTTTCTCTTGATTGGTGTAAATCTTTACCTGGTCGGCAGTAAAGCAGAATCTGAAATTCAGAAGAAGAACCATATTTCAGGAAAAATGATAAGAAAAATATGTTTAGAGAAAACAGTTTATATTAAAAAAACATCACTTTCAAACTATAGTTAACTCATTTCACATGAAGAATCGTCCACCCTGTTATACAGGTGGTAAACTCAACCCTAAAGTACAAGAGCTAGGCAAGACCTTAAATAATCGCTGAGTCCAGGTAACTCATAGCTTCATTCAGATGCTAGCAAAAATTTTACTTTATTAAGAACAGTTGATTTTGATAAGCAATCTGAGACTATCTCAGCTTTACTGATGGGAACTGAGAAAGACATCATCAGATTGGTGTTAATACATGACTTAAGGGCCAACAAAGGTCCATCTAGTCAAGGCTATGGTTTTTCCAGTTGTCATGTATGGATGTGAGAGTTGGACTGTGAATAAAGCTGAGCGCCGAAGAATTGATGCTTTTGAACTGTGGTGTTGGCGAAGACTGTTGAGAGTCCCTTGGACTGCAAGGAGATCCAACCAGTCCATCCTAAAGGAGATCAGTCCTGGGTGTTCTTTGGAAGGAATGATGCTGAAGCTGAAACTCTAGTACTTTGGCCACCTCATGGGAAGAGTTGACTCACTGGAAAAGACTCTGATGCTGGGAGGGATTGGGGGCAGGAGGAAAAGGGGACGACAGAGGATGAGATGGCTGGATGGCATCACCGACTCGATGGACTTGAGTTTGAGTGAACTCCGGGAGTTGGTAGTGGACAGGGAGGCCTGCCGTGCTGCAATTCATGGGATTGCAAAGACTAGGACATGACTGAGCGACTGAACTGAACTGAACTGAACTGAAGGGCCAATTTTTTCCTTGTAGGTTAAAAAAAAAGAGACAATTCTGACCCCGGCTAAACAACAACATGGAGCTTCCCATGTAGCTCAGATGGTAAAGAAGCTGCCTGCAATGCAGGATTCCTGGGTTGGGACTATCCCCTGGAGCTACCCACTCCAGTATTCTTGGGCTTCCCTGGTTGCTTAGATGGTAAAGAATCCACCTGCAACGCAGAAGACACGGCTTTGACTCCTGGGTCAGGAAGATCCCCTGGAGAAAGGAATGGCAACCCACTCCAATATTCTTGCCTGGAAAATTTCATGGACAGAGGAGCCTAGCAGCCTACAGTCCATGGGGTTGCAAAGAGTCGACGACAACTGAGTGACTAACACTTTTCATTTACTTTATTCTATAACAGAACCCACGCTATCTGTATCTGCTCTGAATCAGCAGACACATATGGTGCTGATTCTCCCGTAGCCAGGATTCACGGGGCCAGGAATCAAGGGGTGGAAATGGGAGTGGAACCACTAAAATGAGTGATCCATTAGCAAAATGTTTACTTTCTGTTCCCACAACTTCATGCTCTGGTAGCCCAGAGGTCTTAGTTCCAGAGGGAGGAATACTTCCCACAGGAGACATAGTGCTTTCATTGAACTGGAAGTTGAGACTTGCCACCTTGGTGGTCCAGTGGCTAAGACTTCACACTCCCAGTGCAGGGGGCCAGGGTTTGATTCCTGGTTGGGGAACTAATCCTACATGCCGCAACTAAGACGGTACAGCCAAATAAATAATATTAAAAAAAAAAAAAAAAAAAGACTTGCTACTTTGGGCTCCTGTACCTTTGAATCAACAGAGTTCCAGTGTTGGCTGGGGTCCTTGACCCTGACTACCAAGGGGAAACTGGACTAGAACTCCATGATGGAGATAAGGCAGAGGATGCCTGGGATACAGGAGATCTGCTGTTAGATCTTTTAGTATTAACCATGCTCACTGACTCCAGCCAGAGGAAAAGTACACCAACCAACCCAAGCAGCACTAGTAATGGCCCAGACCCTTCAGAAATAAAGGTTTGGGTCACTACCCCAGGTAAAGAACCATAACCACCTGAGGTGTTTGCCAAAGGCAAAGGGAATAGAGAGCTAGGAAGCAGAAGGTAACTATAAATATCAGCTGCGATCATGTGACCAGTTACAGAAATGAGGACTGTAATCATCATGAGAATTTCCTTATTTTATGAATACATCTGTGAGTATAAATACAGGACACCTCAGGGACGCTGTGAGTTTGGATCTAGAACACGGCAATAAAGTGAATACTTCACTAAAGTGCGGAGAAGGCGATGGCACCCCACTCTTGCCTGGAAAATCCCTTGGACGGAGGAGCCTGGTAGGCTGCAGTCCATGGGATCATTAAGATTCGGGCACGACTGAGCGACTTCACTTTCACACACTGGAGAAGGAAATGGCAACCCACTCCAGTATTCTTGCCTGGAGAATCCCAGGGACAGAGGAGCCTAGTGCGCTGCCGTCTGTGCGGTCGCACAGAGTCGGACACGACTGAAGCAACTTAGCAGCAGCAGCAGCAGCAATAAAGTGAGTCACAATTTTTTGGCTTCTCGGTGCATATAGAAGTTATTTTTATACTACACTGCAGTCAACTAAGCATGCAAAGGCATTATGTCTAAAGAAACAATCTACATAATTTATTTTTTACTTTATTACTAAAACCTGCTAGCCATCATTTGCACTTTCAGTGAGTCATAATCTCTTTGCTGGTGGAGGGTCTTGGCTCAGTGTAGGTGGCTGCTGACTGACCGGTCAAGGTGGTGGTTGCTGAAAGGTGGTGATGGCAATTTCTTAGAATAGGACAATAAGGCAAACGATGAAGTGTGCTCCATCAACCTTTTCCTTCCATGAACAATTACTCCATAGCATGCAATGCAATGCTGTTTAGTTGCATTTTATCCACAGGAGAGCTTCTTTCAAAACTGGAATCAATCCTCTCAAACTCTGCCACTGCTTTATCAACTAAGTTTATGTAATATTCTAAATCCTTTGTCATCATTTCAACTATCTTCATGGCACCTTCACCAGGAATAGATTCCATCTCAAGAAGCCACGTTCTCTGCTCGGCCATAAGAAGTAACTCCTCAGCCATTAAAGTTTTATCATGAGATGGCAGCAACTCACTCCCATCGTGAGGCTCCACTTCCAATTCTAGCTGTCTTGCTTCTTCCATCACATCTGCAGTTACTTCCTCCACTGAAGTCTTGCCCCCTTCAAAGCCACCCATGAAGACTGGAATCAACTTCTTCCAAACTCCCGTGTATGTTGGTATTTTGACCTTTTCCCATGAATCATAGATGTTCTTAATGGCATCTAGAATGGTGAATCCCTTCCAGAGGTTTTCAATTGACTTTGCCTAGATCCATCAGTGGAATTATTACCTATGGCAGCTATAACCTAAATGAAACATATTTCTTAAATAAGACTTGAGGGTTGAGATTTAGCCCTTGATCCACGGACTGCAGAATGGATGTTGTGTTAGCAACTGAGAAACAACACTGACCTCATTGCCCATCTCTATCAGAGCTCTTGGGTCTCCAGGTGCATTGTCACTGAGCAGTAATATTTTGATAGGAATCTTTTTTCTGAGCTGGATGTCTCAACAGTGGGCTTGAAATATTCAGTAAACCAGGTTGTCAACAGATGTGCTGGCATCCAGGCTTTGTTGTTACATTAACAGAGCATCAACAGAGTAGATTTAGCATAATTCTTAAGGGCCCTAGGATTTTTTAAATAGCAAATGAGCATTGGATTAAACTTAAAATCACCAACTGTATTAGCCCCTAACGAGAAAGTCAGCCTGGTCTATGAAGCTGTGAAGCTAAGCCCTGACACCCCCTTTCAGGCTATGAAAATCCTAGCTGGCATCTTCTTCCAATAGAAGGCTCTTTCATCTACACTGAAAAATCTGTTGCTTGGTGTGGCCACCTTCATTAATGATCTTAGCTAGATCTTCTGGGTAATTTCTGGCAGCATCTACATCAGCACTTGCAGCTTCACCTCACACTTTCACGTTATGGAGATGGCTTCTTACCTAAACCTCATGAACCGACCTCTGTCAGCTTCGGACTTTTCTGCAGCTTCCTCCCCTCTCTCAGCCTTCACAGAACTGAAGAGTTAGGGCTTTGCTCTGAATCAGGCTTTGGCTGAAAGGAATGCTGTGGCCGGTTTCATCATCTGTCCAGACACTAAAACTTCCTCCAGGCTCTTTTGCTTTATTGTTCCTGCATTCGCTGGAGGAACACTTTTGATTTCCTTCAAGAACTTTCCCTTTTCAGTCACAACTTGGCTAACAGGGACAAGAGGCCTAGCTTCCAGTCTCCTTCCACTTTTGACATGCCTTCCTCACTAGGCTTAATCATTTTTGGCTTTTAATTTAAAGTGAGAGACACGTGACCCTTCCTTTCACTTGAACACTTAAGAGGCTAGCATAAGGTTATTAATTTCAATACTGTTGTATCTCAGGGAATAGGGAGGCCCAAGGGGAGGGAGAGAGATGCGGGGGAATGGCTGGTCGGTGGAGCAGTCAGAACATTCACATTTATCAACTGTCTGCCCTCTTAAATGGGTGTGGCTCCTGGCACCCCAAAACAATTACAATAATAACGTTAAATATCACTATGACAAATATTAGGATAATGAGAAAGTTTGAAATATTGCAAGAATTACCAAAATATGACAGACACAAGAGCGAATGCTGGAACGTGATGCTGACTGACTTGCTCAATGCAGGGCTGCCACAAACCTTCAGTTTGTTAAAAAATGCTGTCTCAGTGAAACATAATAAAACAAGATTTGCTGTACATATATTAAGCAAATATCTTTGTTTTCTTCTCTTACTCCCTTATCACATAATATAAGATGTAATGACTTTATTTTAGTATTTAAGTGTTGCTAATTGGTATTCTTCCCGGTGGCTCAGAGGTTAAAGCGTCTGCCTGGAATGCGGGAGACCCGGGTTCAATCCCTGGGTCAGGAAGATCCCCTGGAGAAGGAAATGGCAACCCACTCCAGTACTCTTGCCTGGAGAATCCCATGGAGGGAGGAGCCTGGTAGGCTACTAGTCCATGGCGTTGCAAAGAGTCGGACATGACTGAGTGACTTCACTTCACTTTAATTGGTATTCAAGTTATGGGCTTCCTAGGTGGCTCAGTGGTAAAATAATCCACCTGCCAATGCAGGAGACACAGGTTTGACCCCTGGGTTGGGAAGATCCCCTGGAAGAGGAGATGGCAACCCACTGCAGTATTCTTGCCTGAGAAATGCCATGGAGAGAGGAGCCTGGCAGGCTACAGTGCATGGGGTCACAAAGAGCTGGACCCCACTGAGCACGTGTGCACACATTCAAGTCAGGGGTGATTAGAAGAGCAAAACATTGCACAAGAACCTTACCCCCGCTTCTGGGAAAGGGGCTCGTGCGTTTTTAGAAGCACAGTGGACGTCGTATCATGTTAGGCAGAGTTATGGCCTTGTTGTAGTCTTAATTTAGAGATTAAGTATGGTTTAAGAAGATGCATGTAAGTGTCACGTCGAGAAGGGGTAGACTGGTGATGGTCAATTTTAAGTGTTAACCTGACTGATCTAAGGGATGCCCAGAGAGTTGGTAAGCCATTATCTTGGGGTTTGTCTGTGAGGGTGTTTCTGCAAAGATGGACATTTGAACTGATGAACTGAGTAAAGCAAACGGCCTTCCTCAACAGGTGGGTGTTATCCAACGTGCTGAGGGCCTGAATGGAACAGAAAGGCAGAGGAAGGACAAACTCCCCTTCCCTGCATGAACTGAGACATCGATCTTCTCCTACCCTCTGACATCAGCACTCCTGGTTTTCAGGCTTTCAGGCTCGTATCAGGACTTACATCACCAGTCCCCTGTTACTTTAGGACTTTGAAATCAAATTGAATTACAAAACCAGCTCCTCTGGTTCTCTCCTTGTAGACGGCAGACAGTGGGCTTCTTGGCCTCCATAACTGCATAAGCCAATACCTGTAATAAGTCTCTTCTTATCTATATACATCTTACGGGTTCTGTTTCATACATCAAAGTCACACGGGATGACGTGTACAGGGCGCAGCTCTGGGAGATATTCAGTGCGCTAGCCTTTAGGTCTGGCCTGCTTGCTGGGGTAACACCATCCCACAGGTCCATCCCCATGGGAACCTGGGACGGGAAGAGGAACCTTGGAGGGGAAGGAGAGGAGAGGCAGAGAGAAGCACGGGACACTCACCTCTGGAAGGAGGCCACTCGGTCTTTCAGAGCCTGCACGAAGGGGAGGATCCAGTGGTGGCGCAGAACCACGCTCTGGGACAGGCTGAGGTGGAAGGCTTCCATCCTCACCAGTCGCGGGACGTATGTCTGCGCGTGGCACAGCAGTGCATCAAGCAGGTCCAGGAACTCCTCCCTGGCTTCGTCTGGAGGGGAAGAGTGGAGAGTGTGGGCCATTCTCTTAGCAGGATGGCCACATGATGGCCAGGAGCAGAGAAAGGCTTTTGTTACTCTAGGTTTTAGGAGAAAGTTACTTTGAGAGCAGCCAACATCTTGTTGTTGTTTAGTCGCTAAGTTGTGTCTGACTCTTTTCGACCCCATGGACTGTAGCCTTCCAGGCTCCTCTGTCCATGGAATTTTCTAGGCAAGACTACTGGAGCAGGTTGCCATTTCGTTCTCCAGGGGATCTTCCCAACCCAGGGATCCAACCTGCATCTTGTGCACTGACAGGTGGATTCCTTACCAGTGAGCTGCCTGGAAAGCCCAGCCAATGTCTATGTATTCTAATCATACTTTAATATGTATTTATGGTTATAGAATACACATATAGCTTGCTCCTTGGAAGAAAAGTTATGACCAACCTAGACAGCATATTAAAAAGCAGAGCCATTACTTTGCCAACAAATATCCATCTAGTCAAAGCTATGGTTTTTCCAGTAGTCATGTATGGATGTGACAGTTGGACTATAAAGAAAGCTGAGTGCCGAAGAACTGATGCTTTTGAACTGTGGTGTTGGAGAAGACTCTTGAGAGTCTCTTGGACTGCAAGGAGATCCAACCAGTTCATCCTAAATGAAATCAACCATGAATATTCATTGGAAGGACTGATGCTGAAGCTGAAACTCTAATACTTTGGCCACCTGTTGCAAAGAACTGACTCATCTGAAAAGACCCTGATGCTGGCAGAGATTGAAGGCAGGAGGAGAAAGGGACAGAAGAGGATGAGATGGTTGGATGGCATCATTGACTCAATGGACATGAGTTTGAGTAAGCTCCGGAAGTTGGCGATGGACAGGGAGGCCTGGCCTGCTGCAGGCCATGGGGTCGCAAAGAGATGGACACGACTGAGCAACTGAACTGAACTGATACATATACATACATATGCTTTTTGAAAAGAATTCGAGTAAAAAGAGAAATATGTGACAGAGAAAGCAAGGGTCCTCGAAGTCCACATCTAAAGCAGGGGAATCCAAACTACTGTGATCACACATGTCGTTAGTCAAACAAGCTTGCGCACATACCTACAGTCAATGTGCATTTATATAAATTACAAACATGCGCTCCACTGCAAAATCATGTTATAAAATGTACACTCTGAAGAGTAGAAACTTAAAAAGATGAGATAAAGAGAAATACATTAAAAAGTCTTAATGCTTTTCTTTCTAAGAGGCCACCTTGATCTCTCCCTCAGGGCACATACCCCACTTTCAAGACCACTACTCTAGAGACAAAGACTGTCAAACATGATGCTTATTTCCCCAGCTTTTCTCAGTGCTGTGCCAATGTATATATTTTATTTGTTAGAAAAGATGAGGGCATGCAGTTCTTCCCCGAGCTTTCTCCATGTAACGCTGCATGTTGGACAGCCTTCCTCTCATTACAGAAGGCAAGCTCATGATTATGGCTCCACAGTAACCCACCCTTAGATTAGAAACAGTGCATTTCTTTAATCAGACATTTATTAGACATCTAGAATCTCCTGACATGTAGAATGTTCCTAATTGTTTAGAAAAACACAAGAAAGACACCACTGTATGTTCACAGATCTTTTCTTAAACCAAATATATGACTAGAGCTCCATGGTTAACAATCTGCTCACACCTGATGAATTACTCAATTTGCCCAAATGCCCTGCGGAATGGAAGTGCCACAACTGAGCGACTTTCACTTCAGGACTTCCCTAGTGGCTCAGATGGTAAAGCATCTGCCTACAATGCAGGACACCTGGGTTTGATCCCTGGGTTGGGAAAATCCTCTGCAGAAGGAAATGGCAACCCACTCCAGTACTCTTGCTTGGAAAATCCCATGGACAGAGGAGCCTGGTAGGCTACAGTCCACAGGGTCACAAAGAGTCGGACACGACTGAGTGACTTCACTTCACTTCCAGTGGAATAGGGAATATAGAGAATCATTCCCATTCTGTGGATGGGGAAATGGAGGTTCTAAGAATTTACCTGATCTAACACAAAGTAGTAAGAGCCGCCATGTACTCTATGTATTGTGCTAAGAACTTGACATTGATGATCTCATTTAATTGTCACAGAAGTCCTAGAGGTATTTCACTGTTCCCATATAAGTATTACTACTGTCCCCTTTTTAGAGATGAGGAAAGTGGGGCTCTGAGAAGTCTAGCAACTTAACTAAGGGGCAACCAGAGTAGCAGGTAGTGGAGTGAGGTCAGACTCTGAAGCCTGGGCTTTTTCTGCCTGCCACTCACTCATCAGGGCTAGGGTGGGGTGGGACTTGAAGCCAGCACACCTACAGCCCTCTTAGAAACAAAGTACTAGCAACAGTTGCACTCTGCGATAGCCTTGACACTCTGCCCTAGACCCTCCTGTGGCCCCAACCCCATAAGGAGAGAGAACAGTATACACCAGGTTAGTAAAAAAAAAAAAAAAAATTTCAGGCAATGAATTCAAAACTAAAATCAAGTGTAACAGAAAAATTCCCTAGTTCTTGAAGCTTGCCCTCTCTCTGTTGAGTTGATCTCCTTCTCACTACCAGTGTCAGAAGCTGAGGTTTCTGGCTTCCTCCTGGTTGGGGCCAGCTTCCTCCCATAAGAGGCACCTTGTCAGTGTCAGCCACGTGTCTCTCAGGCATTACTTACAAGGTACGTAGACGTGCGTGGCCCAGTTGCCACGCTCATGGGGAAAGGTGCGCACCCGGCCCCCATGTCGTGCACTATCATCCACAGGCCCCTCCTCAGTGCCGGGGAACATGTGCAGCACACTGTCGGGTACTGGCAACCTCTGGCCGGGAAGGGGGCTCTGGCCCCTGCAAGAGGAAAGAAGAAAATAAGCCCAGTTAGCTTCCTACGTTCTCTGTCTGTACACATGAGGAAAGTTGTAACCCCTTGTACAGGGTGACTCTGCATGTCTATTTCTCACCAAGTGCCATTAGATAACCACAAAGCTCTTTCCCCAACACTCTTTCATTGGTGTCTCCCAACAAAGTTATGGTTTTTCCAGTAGTCATGTACAGATGTGAGAGTTGGACATTAAAGAAGGCTGAGTGCCGAAGAATTGATGCTTTCAAACTGTGGTGCTGGAGAAGACTCTTGAAAGTCTCCTGGACTGCAAGGAGATCAAACCAGCCAATCCTAAAGGAAATCAACCCTGAATATTCATTGGAAGGACTAATGCGGAAGCTAAAGTTCCAATACTATGGCGACCTGATGTGAAGAGCTGACTCATTGAAAAAGACCCTGATGCTGGGAAAGATTGAGGGTGAGAGGAGAAGGGGATGACAGAGGATGAGTTGATTGGATGGCATCACCAACTCAATGGACATGAGTTTGAGCGAGCTTGGGGAGATGGTGAAGGACAGGGAAGCCTGGGGTGCTGCAGTCCATGGGGTTGCAAAGCATCGGACACGACTGAGTGAACAACTCCTGGAAGCAGACTTTCTAGGAACCTGGTCCCCATGGGAAACAAAGGAGCAGGTGGCAATATGTGGAGGGATTGGGGGCAGGAGAAGGGGACTACAGAGGATGAGATGGCTGGATGGCATCACCGACTCGATGGACATGAGTTTGGGTAAACTCTGGAAGTTGGTGATGGATAGGGAGGCCCGGTGTGCTGCGATTCATGGGGTTGCAAAGAGTCGGACACGACTGAGCAAGTGAACTGAACTGAACTAGACAGGCCTGAGCCAGAGTGACACTTCCTAGCTCTGTGGTCTTAGGCATGTAATATGCTTTCTGTGGACCTCCGGTTCCCTCATCCATAAAGTGAGATGAACGAAAGTGCTGCTGGAAAAGCACTCAGCAGGTACCAGGCCTGGCAATTAAGAACCGAAGCTCCTCCACAAAGTAGGAGACTTCCTACTTTGCTCACTGCTGAGTCCCCAGTTCCCAGCCTGGCGCAGAGAGTACTCCATGAATATTTATCAGATTAAAGAAAACACTTTCCGAATGAGGAAACAGACCTGGGGTGGTACAGTGGTGCGTGCCAGGAGACAGAGTGAGCCGGCGCCCGAGGCTGGACCCAAACCCACCCCGTTTCCTGCCTCCTAACCTTGACCCAGCCAGGCAGGTGCACACCGAGGCTCTGTCTGGTCCTCCTTCCCCCGCCACGCCCCCACCCCGTGCCCCTTTTCCTTCCCTCGCGAGCAGCTCCGGACCCTCTCCAATCACCCTTCCCCAGAAACACTTCCTCGCTCCTCACCGACTGCGGCCTTCAGCCCCCGGCCGAACCCGGTCCCCGGCCTCGGCCTCATCTTCGGAGCCGCTGCTGCTGTAGCCCACGAGGGGCGCCGCACTCATGAGGCACCCGGCCACCCACCTTCACGACCGCACAGAGGGTCTGCAGGCAATCTCACCCCACCGGAATTCCTCTGTGCCGGAAGTGCTCTCCCGGGGGCGGGGCACAAATTAGCACCGCCTCGGGGCGGGGTGCGGGGGCGGGGCCCGGCAGGACAGGAGCAAAGATTGTACCCACCCAGGCCACGCTGCGTGCCCGCTCGCCTCGCTTTGACCGCTCCCTTGGAGCCTCCTGGCACTGCCATCCTCCGTGTGCCCATTTCAGAGATCGCTCTGAGTCCTGACCTCTCTCTCTGTCCGCTGCTCAGTCTGCAGCAACTCGGGACCTCCCGGCAGCCGATGGTCCCTGGGTCAGAGGTCAGAGCACTAGACCCAGCGGAGATCCTTGCCCTAGTCGTCCGGAAGGGGATTAGAGGTCCCGGGGCCCCTTCCCCAAGCCCCGCCCAAAGTCCGAGCTCCGGGGGGCCCCCTTCCCTAAGAGCGAGCTGAACAGTCAGAGGCGGGTCCGTTCCAGAAGATCAGAGGGTCTAGGAGGGCTCTCCTCTCAGGCTCAGGGGTCGGGCCGTGGGCTGGGCCCTGGGAACTCGCTCCCCTAAGGCCGAGTAGAGTGGTCGGAAGCAGAGCGCCCTTCCTGGGTCAGCTAAGACGTGCCGGCCCAGCGACCGAAGAGCCACCCAGAGCGTCCGGCTGTCCGACCCGGCCCGGCCGCGGGGTCCCCGGCAGGGGGCGGCCTCGCTCCGTGCCGCCCGCTCCTCCCGCAGCCGCCGCCGCCCGGGCTGCCGCTCCTCCCCCAGCCCCGCCTCCCTGGCCCCCGCGCCGCCCGCCTGTCCGCCGGTCTCTGCAAGGCCATCGTTCCGTCCGCCCGCCCTCCCAGCGCTCCTCCGCCCCGGCCCCGCTATCCCGGCCGCGCACGTCGCTTCCTCGATTCCGGCCGCCGCTAGCCCGTTCCCCGCCCCCGGGCCGGCAGCCGCCGCTACGCGAGGCCGGGGATTGGCAGCGCGCGTAGGCCGCGCTGCCGCGGATGGAGTCGGAATAAAGGGGCGGCTGAGAGAGCAGCCAGTCGCCACTCGCCCCGCGCCTGACCCCGCGGGCGGCCCGGAGCAGGTGAGCGGCGGGGCGCCCGGGGCCGCGTCTGGGGGCCACTCCCGCGCCCGCCGCACCCCTTCCCCAGCTGGCCCGGCAGTACCCCCCCAACCCCACCTCCGGCCCGACCCGGCGGCCTCCTGAGCTCTTGAGCGGCCCAGGCCGACCTCGACACGCAGCTACCTCCCGGACCCGGCCTGCAGCCCTGGGCCCTTTTTCGGGCCCACTCGCCCGCAGGTCCGGCGCCGGGGCCGCAGCGTCCTGGCTATTTCCCGGCAAGGGCTGACAGGAGGCAGCCCAGCTGGGCCGGCGGGCAGTGCCGGCGGGGAGGTGATCGGCTTTCATTCGGTTGGTTTCCCAAGGAAGAGGAAGGGCTGGGGTGGGGCGCAGGTGGGGGCCTCCCCGTGCCTCCCTAACCCTAGTCTCTCATCCTCTTTGCTGGGTGATCAGAGAGGCCTCCTGACCGCACCTTGCTGGAGGGGGGGCCGGAATGGGCAGCGGACCTGGGGGCCCAGGGCTGGGGACCCTGGGTCTGGCAGCCATTCATGCCAGGAGAAAACAAAAAAACAACAACAACAAAAAACAGTTGGGTTGGCGCAGTCTGACCTAGACCTGGCTCAGAATAGTCCTGCTTCCCTCTTTCCTGGGGAGGCTTCGGTACCTGCTGGCTCATGCAACCTGCTGCCTCCACTTGGAGCAGCGGCTTCTTCACTTCTTCCCTTGCCGGAAAGATGCTGAGGCTGACAGTTTTTAGCCTGACTCTTACGTTTCTTTGGCAGAACAGTTAGAGGCAGGCTGGCTTGTGAAGGCATCCCCTTCCTTCTCTTTTCACCGGGAGAAAACTTAGAAACTTTTCAATGTTAGAAGCAGAGGAGCTGGGAACCTGAAAGCGGGTTGCATCTGATTCTAAAAGTTCCTCTCTCGCTGTCATTACCTTATGCTGCCACAAAGTGGTGAGTTAGAGATTTGCCTGGGCTGGGTGGTCTTTACTTTCCATGGATTATCCAGTCTTATAGACTTGGAGCAAGGGAACAGGGTTGTCTCCGGAAAGGTGACAGGGATGGTTACCATGCTACATCCCACATTGCAGAGGCAAACTCAAAATTGCTTACATTTCCTGCAGGCCTTGACACTATCATATTAAGAGGATTTAAGCCTTTTTTTTTTTTTTTTTTTTGGTGCTCTGGAAGATGACTAGCCTGGGGAACTTCTGCCAGTAGCCATCAAGGCTGTATGGGTCTGTGGGTCTCATCCTCATCAGGCATTGGCTCAGGTCCCTGCAAAACCATCCCCCTTATTGTGTGAAGAGAGAATAGGCACCCAGTCAGGGGGGAGGACCTGGGGACAATTGAGAGAGGTATGGGCCAGCCCCTCACAGGAAAAGTTTTCTGAGATGGGCCTCCATTCCATGCAGGTGTTTTAAATATTGATTGACTGAGGGGCCTTCAGATCTGGGAGGTCTGGCCCTTTAGATCTACAGTCTGTTCTTATGAGCAGCTGTGTCCTGGGTCGAAATTCAGGGCAGCGACTGGAGAGGAGCTGGCGGGTCTACAGGGAGGCCTCAACCAGAGCTTCTCTGCTTTTATCTATCTTCTGTATTAGGCTTCCAAATAAGAAGTGTTTTGCACACACATAAAAAAAGGTTATGTTATTAAAATTCTTGTTTTGTGCACCAAGGCCCTCACCGGTCAGTCTTTCCCTCCTTTCCTGGGAGCATGAACAGAACTTGTGACTTCTTTGTATTGTGGGCAGATCACCCCAGACTGTCACTTGTGAGACAGCTAATGGAAGCAGGTTGGCAGTAAGCTGGGAGACTGGGATGCCTGGCCAAGGGATGGGGAACTGAGGATGGGTGGGCCTGAAGACAGCCACCATCCCCTTTACTGGAGGAGTTGCGCTGCCAGCAAGTGAAGATCTCCCAGCCCAGAGCCCCCTTCACTTCCCTAATGTGTCAATGTGGTGAGTGCAGGCAGATCAGGGAGAGGCCCGGGGAACAGCTGTGTGTCTCTGCCTCACGCTCACGATTTCTTTCTTCTCTTCAGAGCCTCCCTGCCACTCCTGGCACCCTGCCCGAAGACCCCCGTCCTGTAGGCACAGCCTTGTAGTCTGTTTTGGTGAATGACTTGGACCGCCTGACCAGTCCAGCTCCGTGCCTTGTCCGAGGTCCTCGTCCATCCCTGATCCTGGGCAGCTTCTCTCTTTGGTGTGGGTCACCTTAAGCAGGGAAACTGAAGCCACTACTCTCCAAACCCTGTTTCATCTTCCCAAGCATGTCGGAGAGCTGGCAGCAGCCGCCGCAGACGCAGCCGCAGCAGCCTCAGCCCCCACAGCCACAGCACCATGCTGAACCCCCGCCTGCCCTGGCGGAGCACACGCTGCCCCCAGGCACGGCTGAGAATCCTCTGGGCTGCGCGGTCTATGGCATCCTCCTGCAGCCTGAGCCAGGCCTGCAGCCCCCGCAGCACGTGCCCCTGCAGGCCGCGGGGGAGCCGGGCCCCAAGTGTGGCGTGTGCGGTCACGACCTGGCGCACCTGTCCAGCCCACATGAGCACCAGTGCCTGGCGGGCCATGACCGCTCGTTCCAGTGCACGCAGTGTCTTAAAATCTTCCACCAGGCTACCGACCTGCTGGAGCACCAGTGCGTGCAGGCCGAGCAGAAACCTTTCGTCTGCGGTGTCTGCAAAATGGGCTTCTCGCTGCTCACGTCGCTGGCGCAGCACCACAGCGCCCACAGCGGCACCGGGGGCCTTGTGAAATGTTCCATCTGTGAGAAGACCTACAAGCCCGCCGAGGCGGCCGAGCCCGAGGCCACCGCCGCCCCCTCCCTGCCCCCGGCACCCCCGCCTCCGCCTGCCGTGGCCCCGGCGGAGTCGGCCGACAAGCCCTACAGCTGCCCCATCTGCCAGAAGCCCTTCAAGCACCTGTCGGAGCTCTCGCGGCACGAGCGCATCCACACGGGCGAGAAGCCCTACAAGTGCACGCTGTGTGACAAGAGCTTCAGCCAGTCGTCCCATCTGGTGCACCACAAGCGCACGCACAGCTCAGAGCGGCCGTACAAGTGCGCGGTGTGCGAGAAGACCTTCAAGCACCGCTCGCACCTGGTGCGTCACATGTATGCGCATTCGGGCGAGCACCACCTGTTCCGCTGCAACGTGTGTGAGCTGCACTTCAAGGAGTCGTCGGAGCTGCTGCAGCACCCATGCACGCCGAGTGGGGAGCGGCCCTTCCGCTGCGGCGAGTGCCAGAAGGCCTTCAAGCGGCCGTCGGACCTGCGGCAGCACGAGCGCACGCACAGCGCCGAGCGGCCCTTCAAGTGCGACCTGTGCCCCATGGGCTTCAAGCAGCAGTACGCGCTCATGCGGCACCGGCGCACGCACAAGGCCGAGGAGCCCTTCAAGTGTGGCCTATGTGAGAAGGGCTTCGGGCAGCCCAGCCACCTGCTCTACCACCAGCACGTGCACACCCTCGAGACCCTCTTCAAGTGCCCCGTGTGCCAGAAGGGCTTCGACCAGTCGGCCGAGCTGCTGCGGCACAAGTGCCTGCCGGGTGCGGCCGAGCGGCCCTTCAAGTGCCCAGTGTGCCACAAGGCCTACAAGCGGGCCTCGGCCCTGCAGAAGCACCAGCTGGCCCACTGCTCGGCGGCCGAGAAGCCCCTGCGCTGCACCCTGTGCGAACGCCGCTTCTTCTCGTCCTCCGAGTTCGTGCAACACCGCTGCGACCCGGCCCGCGAGAAGCCGCTCAAGTGCCCGGACTGCGATAAGCGCTTCAAGTACGCCTCCGACCTGCAGCGGCACCGGAGGGTGCACACGGGCGAGAAGCCCTACAAGTGCCCCAACTGCGACAAGGCCTTCAAGCAGCGCGAGCACCTCAACAAGCACCAGGGCGTGCACGCCCGCGAGCAGCAGTTCAAGTGCGTGTGGTGCGGCGAGCGCTTCCTGGACGTGGCCTTGCTGCAGGAGCACAGCGCGCAGCACAGCGCCGCGGCCGCCGCGGCCGAGGGCGCCTACCAGGTAGCCGCCTGCCTGCCCTGAGTCCCCGCTGCGGCCCCTGCCGGGCCCGGCCCGGCCTCCTCGAGCCCATCCCCGGACCTGGCCCTGGGCGTGAGGATGAAAGGGCACCCGGGCAGGTGGAGGGTGTGGGTGCCTGGCACCCCTGGTACCGGCCTGGAGGAGGTGGGGGGGCAGGTGGCCGTGGCTGGTCTTGATCCCGCAAACCTCTTTCCCCTTACAGGATTCGCTCTCTTGAGAGACCTCAGCCTCCCTTTTCTCAGTGGAACCAGGCTGGAAGTCGAACTGTCCTCTCTCCACCCCAAGGAGGGGGTGGTGCTAGCCCAACCTTCCCAAACCTTTCAGCCTCACTAGAGAAAGCAGATAGGTTAGGAAAGAGGAGGGTCACAGGAAGGCATGGGCGCAGAGTGACCCCCTTCAAGTTCCTGTTTGAAGGGGAAGGCTAACTCCAGGAGGGAATCCTGGGGCCAGGAAGGCAACCTGTGAGCCCCAGGCCCCTCTGTCAACTTCAGCCAGGGGCGAACCGCCCTCCAGGGTTCTGACAGGCGAGACACACAGGAGTGCTGCACACCTGTGGGCCGGGTCTGCTTGGAGAGCGATTGGCACAGCCAGAAGGGAGGAGGCAGAGTTCTTCCGCAACACCTCAGCCAGGAACAGTGCTGTCCCCAGGGAGAGGAGGAAAGGCAGCCTTGCTCATCCCAGCGGTTTAGTAGCGCCCCTCCCATCTTTGCGGCAGAGTTCCAAGTGCAGGTGGGGAATGTGCCCTCAGCCAGACAGAACTGCTGATGTGAAAGGAGGGGTTTGTTAGACCCCCTGGTGCCCAGGGGGAGGAAGGGCCAAGCCCTTCATCTTCCTAGTGGATGGGAACAAGCTGTCACTCCCTCACTCAATCAAATTGTGTGAACCAAAGCCTCAAGGGCGTGGCCCTAATCAGCTCACCCCAGCCCTGCCTCAGGGCCAAGACTATGCCTGGGTACCCAGGGTAAGGGAGGTAAAAGGACCCCACAGTGCCCTCCCAGCCTCTGGGCCCCCTCCCCCATCGGTCTGGCTGCTGGCCTGTACTCCAGGGGTCTTGTGCTCCCAAGATGCTCTGGACAACATCCAGCTATTTCCAAGACCAGAGTGTTCTCCCTCGGGTCCTTTTAGGATACCCCTAGGTCTCCGGCTACCCACAGGGCTCATGGAGCCTTGGGAGTCCTGGATAGGGAGTGGGCAGGGGAAGAGGGTTGTTAAGGAAACCAGCAGGAGTCAGCTGTTACCACTTGATGGCTGGGGCTCTTCTCAAGAAGGCCAGAAGATGTTTACTGTCAAAATGATTCTTCTGAACCCAGCTCTGCCCCTGACCTCTCCCTACCCCCCTCCCAGGATGTGGGTCTTAAAAGGAGACTTTAATCAGTGCCCACCCCAAAATCCCAGAGGAACAGGGAGACCTGCCTTGTCCCACTGTCACCTTCAGAAGTCTGAAAAGCCCACGTCCACCTCCTCTGACTGGATTCCCTTCCTGTGCCTGCAGAGAGGGGCAGTCCTTCCCCTCGGTGCTGGCTTTAGTCACAATGCCTCAAAAGACATGGAACCCAGGCTGACAACAGTCCCAAGTGCTCATTTTCTTTTTTTTTTCATTTCATTTTGCTTTCTAAAAGCAGTTGTTATACTGTTCATAACACTGTATAGTTTAATTTCATGTCATTTTGGATCTTATCTAAAAATGTGAGGATTTGAGTTTTTAAAAAGAACGACTCCATTTTAGATAGCCCCTTTTGATGTTAATATATAGTGAGTCCAATGTATGCTTTAGAAGTAAAGACATTGACCTTCACAGACCAAAGCACAGCTTCTGCTGGTCATTCTTCCACAGAGGGATGCTGGGCAATGGAGAGGGGGTGGTGTGCAGGCCACGGGGGCCAGACTGGGGACTGGGATCTAAGGCTGGGTTCCAGTCCTGAGTCTGGAACACTCTGGTCATGTGACTTCGGGCAAGCTCTCAGTTGCCTCATCTATCAAATGGGGAGGTTAGCGCTTGCCTTGTTTGGTTCTTGTGAGAGTTAAGTGGACTGGCATGTGGAGCTTCCGCAGGGGGGAAGCTGTGACGATGCTGGAACCCTCAGGCTGCAACCTCTTGACCTCTGTGGGGTTTTGCCACTGCCACTGTAGAGGGAGCTGGACTGAGGGACCAGCAGCTCATGGGTGCTCAGAAGCTGCGGCCTGAGCCTGGTAAGCAGGAGAGCTTGCTTGGCTCCAGTGGAAAACCAGGAACTTCCTGGAGCAGCCTGTGGGTCCTGCCCCCAGGGATGGCCCGTTCTGGCCTCATTTCCACGCACCCTGTCACAGGGTGATCCTTTCGCATATCCAACCAGCCACCCCCATCTCAGCCTACCTGAACCCCTCTTCTGCCCCCATCCCTGTCCCCCAGGGAGCCAGCTGCAACTTGGACTCCTGCTTCTCACAGGCAAGGGTGGAGGTGGGGAGAGGAAGGGACAAGCAACTACCTCTGCCTGGGGTCTGAGAGCTAGTGGAGTGTGGTCAGCAGGGATCCCTGCCTTGAAGGTGGAGTGGAGGTGAGGGTAGAAAAGAGGACCAGAAGTTGCCCCCGCTTCAGGGGACTCAAAATGATGCAGAAGGCTTAGTGGAGAGGCTGGAGGACCCAAGATGTGACCAGGACACCATGCTTCTCTCCGTGTGTGGCCATGGGGGACCTGCCCTTGAGAAGTTGGGTGGTTCCTTCCTGCAGGCGTCTGCTTCTCAGCAATGATGCCCAGGGCCCCTTGTGCATCTGCTAGGCTCGAATTCTGGCTTCCTTTCTAGCTGAATGACCTTAGGCAAAGCCCACCCACCTTGCAGAAACTCCTAGAAAGCACTGGCCTGTGTTTGGTGCTTTATAGCTTCCGGTTGCCCTTCCTGGACAGACGGTGGTCTGTGTGTGCCAGGGGCAGGAGGAGCCCTGGCAGATCTCACACAGACTGCAATGACTTTTTCTTTCTTCTTTTCCCACTCCATCTCTCACAAAGCAGTGGGGCTCCCACCTGGCCCTCAGCCTCTGGGCTCCAACCTGGGCCAAAGCCAGGGCAGTAAATGGAGCCCTGGCCTAGGGGTTCAGGTCTTAGAGCTCTGATAGCAGGTGGTCCAGGCAGGCTCCGCTCCTCTCGGGACCTCAGTTCCATCTGAAGCAGAGGTGTTGACTCTGATCTCTGAGGCTCCTAAGAGACCTGAATCTGGGAAGGTGACAGGATCAACCTGTGGCCCCCTTTCCCCTCCCTGCCTCTCCGGGGCTCCAGTCTGTTCCCCTCACCTGCCTCATTCTGGTCTCTTGGTTGTAACTGACAGAAACAGCATAAACTGGCTTAAGCAGCTGCCTTTCACTGTACCTGACCACACACAGATAACCTCTCCCACCTACCTACCCAGGAACCCCACAGTTTCCTGTGTTCCATAACTCCATCCTTAGAGCACGGAATTTTCATGGGCGAACATCCAACATTAAGACTAGGGGTACAAACTAGCACTGTCTTCTTCTTTCTTAAAAAATATATTTATTTGTTTTATTTGACTTTGCTGGATCTTAGTTGTGGCATGTGGCATGTAGTTCCCTGGCCAGGGATTGAACCCCAGAACCCCTGCACTGGGAGTGCAGAGTCTTAGCCACTGGACCACCAGGGAAGTCCCAGGCACTATCTTCTCTAATTTCATTATCATTCTCTCTGCCCCAACCACTGACAGCATAAGGAGAGGGTGGTCCCTTGGGGTGAGGGGTGACATCTGGATGAGAGCCAGAGGACTGAGAGGAAGAGGCTAACATAGGGACTTCCTTGGCAGTCCAGTAGTTTGCTGCGCTTAAACTGGCTGCAGGGGTCGTGGGTTTGATCCCTGGTCGAGGATCCTGCATGCTTCGAGGCTCAGCCAAAAAAAAAAAAAAAGAGAGAAACACTAACATAAATTTCACATTTTGGACTTAATAATTCCCCTGCATGGCTTGGGGGGGTGTACATTTCTCTTGGGTCCTCAAAGTCATGGCCAGGGCAGGCTGGATCACCACAGACAACTTTCCCAGGGAGCCCACCATCTTGCTGACTTTGTGTGGCTGGTTCTGTGCTCAGCCCCACAGCGGGGCAGTGGGAGAGGACCCTGCTGTCCATGAGTGGAGTCTGTGCCCATGAACCGTGGTGGCCCTGCTGTGCTCCCGTGGTTAAAAGCACCACAGTCAAGCCTGGCTGGAGTCCTGCCTCTGCCGCTCATAAGCACCAAAGCTTTGGGGAGGTTTTTGAATCTTTCTGGGCCTTATTTTCTTTATCTATGAAATGGAGCCAGTAACGCTCTCTTCTGGGCTCAGGGTGAGGGTCCCATGAAATGACCCATGTGGAGTGTTGGACATGTAGCAGTCACTGAGGAAAGCAGAGGACTGACTGGGAAGTCCGATGCAGAAGGGAGCAAGCCCTGCTCTCCCATCCGAGTGTCAGGGTTCTCTTTACCCTTCCGCACCACCCCCCAACCCACTGTCACTTTCCTATCTACCAGTTGGTTGGAGCCTCATACCATCTCCATGAGACGGGCCGGGCAGACCTGAGGATCTGCTTTGTGTTGACCCTTGAGAAGTTGGAGGCTTCATGATGAGTCAGAGAGTTCGTGATGAGAGAGGCCTGGAATTGTGGGGGTGGGCCAGGTGGGCCAGGCAGGGGATAGGCAGTGGGGCAGGACAGTCCTAGGCTCTGAACCTCACAGGCCTCCACCTCCAGCCACTGGAGCTCGGGGCTCTGGTTCCAACATACTCTTTGCTGGCCAGGAAGCTGGGAACAATGGCCGGGACTGGTGCTGGCACCCGGGCTGGCCAGGGGGGCAGGAGAGCTCTTCAACCAGCAGCGGGGGTGGGGGGGCATGGTGTGGCCAGCCCTCTGGCCTGCTATCAACTCCTTGAGGGATTGGAGCCACCGTTCCACATCTTCCCATCTGTGCAGAGGCAACTCCATACAGAGCCTTTGCCTGACCTCCCAGCCCCCAACTTCATCCCTTCTCCAGAGCAGGCCCCAGAGAGGACCACAAACTGCTCAAACCTTGGAGAGTTGCCCGGGGCCTCCTCGCCTGGCCCAGACTCGCCTGTGATAAGCTCCACATCCCATCCTCAAGCCGGTGCTTTCTTTGTTCCTTGAAGGTCATGCCTCTAGGAAAAGCCTTGGCCGCTATTGATTTTCGTAGATCTACAAAGATTCTGGCAGGAATGCCCAGGCCTCCTCACAGGGCCTTGAAAAGGAGGTCGAGGGGAGGGGTGGGGGTGGGTCAGGGCTTGTGGGATCTCCCTCTTCACTCTGCGTGCATTTTCATCCCCATTCTGGGTCTGCACTCCTGCCTTTGTTCATCTGTAAGCATCACTGAACACCTGCTGTTTGCCAGACCCCGAGCTGGTGCAACTGGGCATGAAGGTAGGACTTGGGATGAGAGAGTTTTGAGGTTTTCATGTATATCAAAAGATAGGGTCAAAAATATCAAACCTGCTGGAATCCAGTACAAAATACTACCTGCAAGAGTCCTCCTCGACCCTCCCACCACCCTCCCTCAGCCAGGACCCTTCCTCCATCCTCGATCCTCCCCATTGCCAGGCCCAGGGTGAGAGTATGTGTCTTGTGTGTTACTCTGTAATAAACACAACTATTACTTTGTAGGAGTTGTTTCATTTCATCCAGGTCTTGTGTTGGTTCTGGGAGGCCCGGGGCCTCCTTCCTGAGTCCCAGATCCTACTGGACAGATGAGAGGCGGCCAGCAAATACAGTATTGCCCAAGAGCCTACTGTGGGCCAGAGGCTACGATTCCTGTCCTCATAATCTTGGGGAAGAACTGGGGAGAAGGGAAGACTGGGGAGAAGCCTGCCTGGAAGAAAGGGTGAGATTTGGGTAGGAAGAGATGGCGAAAGCATTTCACGTGGAAGGAAGGCTTTGACCAAGGGTTAGGAGGCAGGCAAGAGTCCGAGTGTTTGGAACAGCAAGGAGGCTGGTGATGGGGTTTGGGCTGGGGTAGTGCGTTGAGGCCCAGGGCCTGGGTTGTGGCTTGGGTTCAGGCCAGGAAGGCCTAGAGGTGAGGCCATGGAAGCTGGGCTGTCCCCAAGGCAATGGCCACAGGGAGGATTTCTAAAGTAATCTCTCTATGGACTGAGGGGACTTAAGGGCATAGAGGCAATGGCTCAGGCTCAGTGGCCTCTCTCCATCTCGTGGGATTTTTCAACCTGCAGGTGATGAGGAGGATGTAAGTCAGGGTTTCCTAACCTTTGTGGGCACTGACTCTCCTGAGAATCAAGTGCAAACAAGGAGATTTTCCATGGAAAATGCACATGTGAGTGGACCCACGGCTTTGCACATGATTTTGGAAGGTTCATGGATCCCTGAAGTCCCAGATCATAGTGTCAGAAGTCCTGTTCAAATACCTCGTGAGCTTGGTGGCTACTGACCCTGATTTGGGCCTGTCCTTGTAGACTGGCCACAGGTGGGATGATGTTTGGAAGATCCTGGAGCTAAGTGCTGAGGCTGGCTGCTCTAACCCCAGCCACACTGAGACATTCTTTACCCCTTTGAGCAGGGTTATTCTGGACTTGGCCCAGGAACACCCCTGTCTGTCTGCAGGGCATCAGACCTCCTTTCTGTAGGTTGGTAGGCAATCAGAACTAGTCCTGAAGCTTTGTGAACAGAGCAGATAACTTTTTGTTTCTGCAGTATATTCAGTGGCAATGCTCTGGGCAGAGGAAACCTTCTCTGAGTGGCCTCAGGCACCTCACCTTACTTCTACACTGTGTTGCTTCACCATGAATCGAGGCCCTGGGCCAAACCTCCAGGGCCTGACTCCATTTCTTCAAGGGGACCCAGGCCCAGGGAAGCCCCCCAGCATATATTGGTATGGCAAGGGCTTCTGAGAGAGGGGTCTTAAATCTCTTTTGTGCCCTCTCTTTTCTCTTTTTGACTCAAGCTCATAGTCTGAGGTGGAAGGGGCTTGCCTGCAGGCCTATAAGCAGTGGACAGGGGCACAGAGAGAACCTAATTCCCGGCCTGAGTTTGCACCTCATCCCCGGCTGGGGCTTGGGGCTTAGACCCTGACTCTGCCTGGGGTCACCAGATAAATATTTCCTAGACTCCATCAGTCCTTCAGGAAAGGGCAGGAGGCAGGTTAGGGTAAAATATCATCCTGAGGTCCTGATCCTCCCCCAGCCTTTGTCACACACAGACACACACACACACAGACACACAGACACACACACACACACAGACACACAGACACACAGAGACACACAGAGACACACACAGACACACAGACACAGACACAGACACACACACACACACACAGGGGTTGGGTGCCTCCCTGTGGAGTGTAAGGTTTATTTCTACTTAGGGAAATGGGTTATGGCCACCATATACCCTTGTGCTGCTGGGGAACGTGAGTGGCACAGTTAGGCAGCCTGGGTGTCAGCCTCCTTTTCACAGATTAATGCCAGGGGGTCAGATAGTTGACACGACTGTGGAAAGAAACAGGGGTGAGGGTGGGGCCCTCCAGGGTGTCCTGGGGAAAAAATCAGGTTGTCCTTTTCTAGGTATTCCTCACAAAACCCACCTACCTGCCTTTAAGGCTCTGAAAACACAGCTTCCATCCTGTCTTATGGCTCAAGAGCTTTCATTGGCTCCCTATTTCCTTTCATATATTTTTGGCTGGTCCCTTTGATTTTCAAGCCCCATTTCCAATTTGCCTCATTCTTATCTCCTGTGAATCTGCCTCATTTTTCAATCATTTAGGGAACCTACTCTGGGAGGCATTATATACTAGTATAAAAAGAGATAGCATTCCCTTCTATGTGCAAGGGTAGGTGAGAGAAGACAGACTTTCATCAATATGGAAGTATAACTCAATAGTCTGTGTGCTCCAAAATAGAGAGGGATGCACATGAGATGACCCTCTGGAGGGGGGTGGTTTGAGGTGGAGGGGAGGGGCAGAAGGTCAGAGAAGACTTCAAGAAGGATGGGACATCGGGGTTGGGCTTTAAAGAGTAAGGAGGAGTTTTCCGGGTAGAGATGGAAGGATCATCGAGGCGCTGAAACAGCACAAGCAAAGATGTGGAGTGCTCAGTTGTGTGGGTGGTTTGGGTTGCCCCCAGGAGTCTGGTACTGCTGAAGCGTAGGGAATAGGACTGGAGAGGCGGGAGACCGCCAAGTTATGAAGGTGCTTGAGTATCTTGCATTCTCCTGTTGGGAACTCTAGTCCCAGTCCTTACCGCTTTACCTGCCTTCCGGAAGGCAAATTCTTGGCTCTTTCCATTATATTTCTTATACATCTCTTTACTCTTTCTGTCCCTGCTCTTTGCCCAGGTAAACGCCCACCCCGCTACTCCCCATCTTTGTCTTTTGTCCTGACTGGGCCAAATCGAGTGGACATGAGTTTGAGCAAATTCCGGGAGATGGTGAAGGACAGGGAAACCTGGCGTGCTGCAGTCTATGGGGTCGTCGCAAAGAGTCGGACACGACTGAGGGGCTGAACAACAATAACTGCTCCCTCCACCTCCCAATAGGCTGCACTTTTGCCTGGAGAGGATCTCTCCAGGGGGAAGCCCTTCGAATCCTCCTGACATCACCCAGGAGGGTACCAATACCCCGGCACCTCCCTCATGAGGTTCTGCGAGTGGAGAGGGATCTGAGCATCGCTTGAGCACTGAGGCCGCCAAGCGCGGTCCCACCGGAGACGTGGCCAGATGGGGCGGGAGCGGGGCGGAGTCATTCCCCGCCTCCTGCAGTTGGAGCCTTACCTGTAGTTGGAGCCGAAACGTCGGAAAGCATTCCTGAAATAGAGGAGGGCGAGGCCGAGGCGGAGAAGAGTGACCCTCTCTGGGAACCGCCACTCCGGGAGGTGCCATCCCACCAGAATTACCCTGCACCTTCGCCCCACCCAAACGCCTCCACTCTGAAAGGGTGGAGTTGCTAGGGACTGGATGGCAGGATGCTCCATTTGGTAGGAATTAAACATTTACTCATTTTGAAATTGCAATTTTCTTTTGGTGTTTTGGAGCCAATCGATGCTTTGGAGGTCTCACATTTTCAAGGGCCACTTGGTATGTGCTGGTGAAAGCTGCCAAGACCCCAGCCTCCTTCCCAGGTATGGGGTCCCCCGGGGTCTGTGCGGGGTCACTTACAGGGAGTCGAAAGGCAGGGGCTTCTGTCCATAGCGGTCCAGACTGGGATTCTGGTTAAGACAGAACTGGGGCGGGCCAGAGGGATGGGGGTGTCTACTGAGGAGGGGGGACACGGACCTCGCCCCTCGCCGACACCTCACACATTGCTGACTGCGGGCTCTCGGAGACCCTAGTCCGGGTCTCTTCTCCCCTTCCCCGACCCCCGTGTTAGCAGCTCCTCCTCCACCCCGGCGTCCCCAGGGACCGGTCGGCGAGCAGCCCTTCCTACCCGCCAGCTCTGGGTCACCTCCGGCTTCAAGTACCGCACCGCATAGCCGCTGAAGCTCTCGACTGCGAAAAGACCGCTGGTCTCCGGCCCCACACCCGCCCTGAGCAAGCCCGCGCCCCGGCTCTTACCTGATCCCCGCCCCTAGGTCAAGCCACGCCTCACGCCTGCTCGCGGAACCAGTCCGACCTCCGGACTTTGTTCCGCCTGCCCTCCACCTCCGCCCCATTGGCTCCCACTGCTCGGACCTGGCACCGCCCCCTCCCCAATATAAGCCCCGCCTCTGTGAGCCTCAGCCGGTCCGCGTGCAGCCCCCTCCGAGTGCGGCAGCCGCTGCTCTTCTCCTCTTTGTCAGGTGCCACCCCGGAAGCCCCCTGCTCGTCTTTGGTCGGCGCTCGGGGTCCCAGCTCTATGGACCCGGCGGCTCAGCTGTCTCTCCCGCCCTAGGGCATCCTCCGCGCGGTTAGACTGACCCTTCTTGCTCGCGCAGGGCAGCTTGAACTCTCCCGCGGAGGACACGAATCGGGACCAGTCCTCGATGGCGCGCGTGAAGCAGGGCCAGTCGACCCTGTTGATGCCCGGTGCGATGGGAGCCAGCTTTCCCTCGTGGTACCTGTTTCGGAGCCTCTGGCCGGTCTCCGTGATGTCCTGCCAGGAGGAAGGAAGTCAGGGAGCTGGGCGCACTCGAACCATCTGACCCAGGGGGCTCCCGAAGCCCCTGAAAGAGATGGGAAGGGCGGGGTAGGGTCCCAGAGAGGTAGCTGAGGAAGTGAGTGGAATGGAGATTGGGACCGGGGGTGCTTGGTGCTGGGTGCACAAAGGACCTTCAGGTCCTCTCTCCAGGGCAAACCAGGGACAAAGGACGCTCACCAAGCACTGCAGGGGTTTGTTGGGGACACCGAGAAGTGTGAAGTAGGCATTATCAAAGTCGTCTGAAGGAGAGAGAGAAAGGGAGAGGAGTTAGTGCAGTTCTCAGAAACAGGGTCATTGCCATGCATTGCCAGGGGGGATAATAAATTAATTTGAGCCTATGGAAAGAAATTGGTATTATCTATCAGAGCTATAAATACATGTATCTTTTGACCCTATACTCCTACTTCTGGGAATTTATCCTATTTTATATTTTGCACAACTGGGAAATGATGTGGGTATAAAATTTACTCATTTCAGCGTCGTTTGTATTATAATAGAAAATGACGGAAAAAAAACCAAGTGTCTGTGATTAAAGGACTGGCTAAATAAACCATGATGCATCCTCACTATGCCTTGATTAAAAATAAAGTTCTTGATTCAAGAACTTCCAAGGTACAGAAGAGTATATGCCATGTGCTACCTTTGTCTTTAAAGACTAAAATTGAGACGATTGGAGGCAAACCAGAATATACATTTAGGTCGTCACCTAACCACGTCATCAAGCAGCACCACTAACAGTCTGTTTGATGTTAGGTGCCCCCTGCCGAGCCATCATGGCAAATGCGGCATTCAAAACTTGTGAAACTTTTACAGTCAAGCCTCTACACCTAATTCCTGGTTTACAGAAACTAGACTATCAAGGTAAACAACACCATAAGGAAAGAACTACTCAAATTCACAGTGTAAGACTTGTCTACAACACAACTGTTTTGGATTTCTTAAAAAGTTGATATTATGAGGGAAAAGTGGAAAGTGGATAGATTGGTTTTAGACTAAGGCCTAAGAGACATGACAACCAATTACAAGGCACAATCCTAGATCAAATCCTGGTTCCAAAAATTTTTTAACAGTTGTGAAAGACATCTTTGGGGATAATTGGGGACATTTTAATATGGACTGAATATTGGATGTTAGGGAATTATCTTTAACTTTCCTAAATGTGATAATAGTAGGGAGTCATGTAGGAAGTTGTTTTTATCACTGGAAACTAATTGCTAAAGTGTGTGTGAATGTGTGTGTGTGTGTGTGTGAGAGAGAGAGAGAGAGAGAGAGAGAGAGAGAAAGAGTGAAAATAAATATGGCAAAACATTAATTGAAGCAGATAGAAGGTAATAAATGTTGAAAATATTAGTCTTTCAACTTTCCTCTATGTTTGAATATGT
This sequence comes from Oryx dammah, assembly GCF_014754425.2. Classification (NCBI taxonomy): domain Eukaryota; kingdom Metazoa; phylum Chordata; class Mammalia; order Artiodactyla; family Bovidae; genus Oryx; species Oryx dammah. Next base: position 38,847,874 of record NW_024070197.1, read on the forward strand.
TCGTAATAAAAAAAAAGTTGGAGAGGAAAAGAACAGATTTGTATTTGCCATAGTAAAGAATGAAAGGATACATCAGGAACTCAGAGTGGTTATCTGTAAGTGAGAATGAAGGGAATGAGGAAGAGCAAGAATTTTTTAAAAGTTCATGGTTACAACATTTTAAACCTGTGGCTCCACTGCTTTGATTAAAACTTACTTGCAATAAAATGCATATCTAAATCAAGAGCTCTCCCTATAAATCTAGATTCCTGGCTTCTCCTGGGAGCTAGGGAATTGGTAGAACTGTGCTGACCCTTCCCACACAGCAGTCAAGGGGACCCTATAGCTGCTCCCCTTTATATAGGGCGGTGGGTGAGGGGGCTCCACCTCACTTTCACCCCACCCCCCCACTGCTTCCCTACCCACTTCCCCGATTTGTGTTTTCCCTCTTGGCCCTGCAGGGGTCTCTGTGGGACCTCTGGAGATCCCCTATCATCTCTGACAGGCTCTTTCCGTCTGTCACCTGAGCCTGAACCTGGGTGTCACCCTGGACTCCCCCCTCTTGCCCCTCTACTCACACTGGTACCAAGTCCTATTCCTTTATCTCCTAAATACCTTCTGAGTCCCTCCCCCATGGCCAAGACACTGTCACTACCTCCTGAAGGCTATGGTCCCTCCCAGTGTCCTAACCACTAACCCCTCCCCATTATCCACTTCTAGTCTCTCTCCATCACCCCCTCCCCAACACCCCAATGCTCAGACCTCTTTCCTGCTTAAAGTCTTCAGGGGTTCTTACCTACCTCCCAAGAAAGTCCAGATTGCTGAGCTCAACGACAGGGCCCTCCCTGAGCTGGGTCCCCATCACCAGCCACAGCTCCTGCTGCCCCCACATACTTTGTCCTTGGGCCCAACCAAATCCCTCAAGTTCACCAACACCTCGAGCAGCTTTTCCCCTCCAGGCCTCTGTATGTGCTGCTCCCTCTAGCTAGAAGGCCTTTGTACAAAGTACAAACTCAAGTGCAGACTCAAGTACAAAGCGGGCAATGAATAAATGTGCTGAAATGCATTCCTGTGGGCATCTGCGTGGCACCCCTACCTCAATGCCCAAGCTTCTCCGCCAGTGAAGAGTTCTTCCTTAGCCCCGTGTAGTCCTTAACCCCAGAGGCTTCCATGTTCCCCTCTCTTTCATGACAGGTATCTTTCTCTTCCTTTTTCAAAGGGAGAGATGACTGGGCAGAAATTATTACTGCTGTTGTTATTCTTCCTCTTCCTGCACTGCTGACCTCTGCAGTTCTCTCCCCATGAATAACAACAACATTATTGTTGAGCACAAAGTATGTGCCAGGCACTACTCTAAGGAGTTCTCATGCCTTATCTCACTTTAATCTCACAAAGTTAATCTCAAACCAGTTGATCCTAAAGGAAATCAGTCCTGAATATTCATTGGAAGGACTGATGCTGAAGTTAGAGCTCCAATACTTTGGCCACCTTATATGAAGACGTCACTCATTGGAAAAGATCCTGATGCTGGGAAAGACTGAAGGCATAGGAGAAGGGGGCAACAGAGGATGAGATGGTTAGATAGCATCACCGACTCAATGAACAAGAATTTGAACAAACTCCAGGAGGTAGTGGAGGACTCCCATGGGGTCGTCAAGAGTCATTTCTGACTTATCGACTGAACAACAACAATCTCCCAATAGCCCTGAGAGGCCACCCTGTTAGCATTCCAATTTTCCTGATAGGGAAACAGAGGCTCAGACCTGGAGGATTCTCAGGCAAGGAGGAGCAGAGCTGGGACTAGTCCCTCTAACCCTTTCATCCGCCACTCCTGGCTTCTCCCTCTGAGATCTCTCTCCTCCAAACCACCCACGCCTTCCCCTAAGGCCCCGAGGGCCCCAGCGGCCAGGTGGCCCAACCTTTGCGGCAGTAGGTGGTGGACTGGCAGTGCTCGTCGGAAAGGCAGGCCTTGACAGAGTCCATGTCCATGCGGCGCAGGCTGGGCAGGGCCGGGTGGTAGAGCTGCTGCTTCACGCCGGCCAGCTGGTTGCGCCGCCGGGGCATGGGCAGGAGGATGGCTGGGGATGCGTACACGTGGGTGGAGCCATCCTCCCAGGGCACCAGGTCGATGATGCGGGCCATGGCTGGGTGGTGGAGACACCTGCAGCAGACACCCTTCTGTGTGGGAACACAACCTTGGCCAGTGCTGACTTGTCATCCAACAGGTATTGAGCACCTACTGTGAGCCAGGAGCTGTGGTGGGGTCAGGGACCCTCAGAAACACACAGACACACACAGATACACACACACTCCCAGAGCATGTGCTAAGGGCTCTGGCAGAGGTCCTTACAGGAGGGGGTGTGTGTGGGGAGGCTGGGGCTGGGGCTTTCAGGGAATTGTCTAAAAAAGATGCCATTTGTGTCTATTCTGCAATAATGAGCAGGAAGCCACAGCAGCAAGTGGGCTCAGAAGTGAGCTCAGCCTGCCTCTGGGTAATTAATTATGGATTTCTGCCATTAGCTCAGGTACCTGGCATTTACTCAACATTCTACAGGGAGACATGGGAAAGTTTTAAATAAGGGGAGAAATGTAATGGATATGAACTAGGAAAAAATATGGCTGGTTCTCCAGCGCTCCCTTTTAAAAAGCAGATATTCCCAGAGCCTTTGAGTCATTTAAACTTCAGTGAGAATTTGTTGAGTCTGGTTGCTTCCTTTCTGACCCTGGTGGGAGGTGAGCGATGGAGGAGGGCACCAGGGAGGTGGATAGGAGGAGAGAGGACCTTTAGTGGGAGAGGGCATGACGACTGGATGGGAAAGCTGCCCCAGGGGCTGGGCCTTCGAAGGGAGGGGCAAGGAATGGGAGCAGCGAGAGGAGGGGGAGGGTGGACCCCTTGCCCCCCATCCACCTCTGCAGTACCTCACCTGCAGGCCACCAGCCCCAGGTGCACAGGCTTATAGAGGTTTTCTCCTCCTTTGCCTGCTGAGTGGGGAAGAGAGATAGCGAGATGGGCCGGGCCCCAGTGCCTTATGAGACAGGAGAATAAGGGGACATTCTGCAGAGACAATGCCCATTGCAGGCTCATTGTGAGGGCACCGGCTCCTTGGCAACCCTGGCAACCACAGGCTCCGAGGAGAAGAGCCTGCTGCCCCCTTGGGTCCTTACACTGGCCCCCTTGTTCAGCCTGCCTGAAGGTTGCTTGTCTCTGGGGCTCACACAGGATGGGCATGTTGAGAAAATCAGACAAAGAACTGGGGCTTCCTGGGGGTAACCATGGTAGGGCTGGCCAGGGCAGGCTGTGTGACCTTACCCTAGTCACTGTCTCTCTCTGGGCCTCAAAGTTCCCATCTATGTTAGGCAAGGATCCTGGGCCCTGTCAGGAGGGGTATCTGAATTGGCAGGGTGTTTCTCTCCTTGCAAACCTCAGGGAAGAGGGCACTGCCCTGCCTGCCAGTCCTTGAGGCTCCAGAGGTGGAGATTAGTGGCTGCCAGGATTCAGGGTCAGCATAAGGGGATCACTGAGATTGGTGGCCTCAGCACGACAGGGATTATCAGGTGATACTCCACGGCCAGCCCCGTGTAGGCCGGCAGCTTCCCTCCCACCTGCCCAAAGCGAGGTCATGCGGGCTTAAGCCAAGCACCCTGAAGTGGTCAGAACCACTGAGGGACATCCCTAGAAGTCCAGTGGTTACGGTTCAGTGCTTTCACGGCTGTGGCCCTGAGTTCAGTCTCTGGTTGGGGGATTAAGATCTTTGCAGATTACATAGTGCACCCCCCCAAAAAAAGAATCACTGGAAGTGGGAAACCCTTCTATCCCCATGAGGGAACCCTGTGGAGACGCTAACTTATTTGCATATCTTGGCATGCGCTTTGCATACACCTGTCCACTTGCTGAGCCTAATGGGCTGTCGTGGGACCCCTGCTGTGAGATTCCTGTAGGATTTGGCTCCCTAGCTCCTCCTCCTCGACTGTAGTGTTCCATCCAGCCCCCAGACCAGCATCTCCAAGTCCCACCCCTTAGAGAAAAATTTCCTAGAGTTGACTTCATTCACCACCTCATTGAAAAATTTTCACTCTTTTAAAGTTAAAAATATAACAAAATCCAGGGACTTCCCTGATGGTCTAGTCATTAAGACTCCTTGCTTCCAATGCAAGGGGTGTGGGTTGGGGAGTCCCTGGTTGGGGAGCTAAGATCCCGCATGCCTCCCCACCAAAAAACAGAACATAAAAAAAAAAGAAACAATACTGTAACAAATTCAATAAAGACTTTAAAAATGGTTCACATTTAAAAAAATCTTAAAAAAATAACAAAATCTAAAAAGTGCTTAAATATGTAATATAACTCATAATTACTGGACTTCCCTGGTGGCTCAGAGGGTAAAGCATCTGCCTGAAATGGGGGAGACCCAGGTTTGATCCCTGGGTCGGGAAGATCCCCTGGAGAAGGAAATGGCAACCTACTCCAGTATTCTTGCCTGAGAAATCCCATGGAATAAGGAGTCTGGTGGGCTACAGTCCACCGGGTCACAAAGAGTTGGACACGACTGAAAAAGAGACTTGTAACCACCAGTCGGGTCAAGATAGGGGTACTACTTGGCAAAACAATGTAGCAGTCTCTTGAAACATGAAACATAAATTTACCATAAGTGTGTGTGTGTGTGTGCTAAGTTGCTTCAGTCGTGTCTGACTCTTTGTGACACCATGGAGTGTAGCCCTCCAGGTTCCTCCACCCATGGGATTCTCCCGGCAAGAATACTGGAGTGTGTTGCCATTTCCTTCTCCAGAGGATCTTCCCGACCGGGGGACTGAACCTTTCATCTCTTGCATCTCCTGCATTGGCAGGTGGGTTCTTTACCATTAGCACCACCTGGGAAGGCTTAAATTTACCACATGACCCTGAAATTCTACCCCTAAGAATCTTCCCAGGAGAAATGAAAATATATGTCCACACAAAAACTTGCATACAGTTGTTCATAGCAGCGTTCATTATAATAGCCAAAATATGGAAACAATTTAAGTTGACTAATGGATAGATAAACAGACTGTGATATATCTATACCATGGAATACTCTTGGGAATGAAAAAGGTAAGAATTATGAATACATGCCACACTGTGAACAACCATCAAAACATTATATTAAATGAAAGAAACCAAATACAAAAACACTCTACACATTATACAATCCATCTGTGTGTGATGTCTAGAAAAGTTACATCTTTAGAGACAGAAAACAGTTTAGTGGTTGCCTGGGCCTTGGGGTGGGAATGGGGAGTGACTAATGAGCATGACGGAGAAGGCAATGGTGCCCCACTCCAGTATTCTTGCCTGGAAAATCCCATGGATGGAGGAGCCTGGTGGGCTGCAGTCCATGGGATCGTTAAGAGTCGGACATGACTGAGTGACTTCACTTTCACTTTTCACTTTTATGCTTTGGAGAAGGAAATGGCAACCCGCTCCAGTGTTCTTGCCTGGAGAATCCCAGGGACAGGGAGTCTGGTATGGTTGGCTGCCGTGTATGGTATCGCACAGACTTGCACACGACTGAAGCGACTTAGCAGCAGCAGTAGCAATGAGCATGAAGGATCTTTTTGGGGGTGATGGAGATGCTCTGAAGTAGTTATGCCAAAGCCTTTGACTGTGTGGATTACAATGAACTGTGGAAAATTCTGAAAGAGATGGGAATACCAGACCACCTAACCTGCCTCTTAAGAAATCTGTATGCAGGCCAGGAAGCAACAGTTAGAACTGGACATGGAACAACAGACTGGTTCCAAATAGGAAAAGGAGTACGTCAAGGCTGTATATTGTCACCCTGCTTATTTGACTTATATGCAGAGTACATCATGAGAAACGCTGGACTGGAAGAAGCACAAGCTGGAATCAAGATTGCCGGGAGAAATATCAAACCTCAGATATGCAGATGACACCACCCTTATGGCAGAAAGTGAAGAGGAACTAAAAAGCCTCTTGATGAAAGTGAAAGAGGAGAGTGAAAAAGCTGGCTTAAAGCTCAACATTCAGGAAACGAAGATCATGGCATCCGGTCCCATCACTCCATGGGAAATAGATGGAGAAACAGTGGAAACAGTGTCAGACTTTATTTTTTTGGGCTCCAAAATCACTGCAGATGGTGATTGCAGCCATGAAATTAAAAGACGCTTACTCCTTGGAAGAAAAGTTATGACCAACCTAGATAGCATATTCAAAAGTAGGGACGTTACTTTGCCAGCTAAGGTCCATCTAGTCAAGGCTATGGTTTCTCCAGTAGTCATGTATGGATGTGAGAGTTGGACTGTGAAGAAGGCTGAGCGCTGAAGAATTGATGCTTTTGAACTATGGTGTTGGAGAAGACTGTTGAGAGTCCCTTGGACTGCAAGGAGATCCAACCAGTCCATTCTGAAGGAGATCAGCCCTGGGTGTTCTTTGGAAGGAATGATGCTAAAGCTGAAACTCCAGTACTTTGGCCACCTCATACAAAGAGTTGACTCATTGGAAAAGACTCTGCTGCTGGGAGGGATTGGGGGCAGGAGAAGAAGGGGACGACAGAGGATGAGATGGCTGGATGGCATCACTGACTCGATGGACACGAGTCTGAGTGAACTCTGGGAGTTGGTGATGGCCAGGGAAGCCTGGCGTGCTGCGATTCATGGGGTCGCAAAGAGTCAGACACGACTGAGCAACTGAACTGAACTGAACTGAGATTATTTTTTGAAAGTAGATGTGGCATTGTGCAGTCAATTTACTAAAAATCATTGAGCTGTACACTTAAAATGGGTGAGTTTTATGGCATACAAGTTATACTATAATAATATTTTTAAAAATTGAGGTCAGCTAAAGAAAACATATTAGAGCCCTGCCAATCCCTAGGAGCTTCCACAGCCCCTTTTTCAATCCCACCTCCTGAAAGAAGTAACCAGTCTGCTGGCTGAGTAGTATAACCACCTGCTTTTCTTTTTTTCATTCCTAAGATTTTTTCCCATGTGGATCATTTTTAAACTCTTTATTGAATTTGTTACAATATTGCTTCTGTCTTATGTTTTTTGGCCCTGAGGCATGCGGGATCTTAGTTCCCTCACCAGGGATCAAACCCACACCCCCTGTATTGGAAGGTGAAGTCTTAACCACTGGACTAGCAGGGAAGACCCCCTCCACTTCTCTTTGAAGTTTCATTATCTACATTTGCAGCCAGATAGACAAGACAGGCTGATAATGCTCTTTCTCAGCTTTGTATATACAAACCACTGGGATCTTTTGAGTCTGGCTTTTTACTATCTGTGTATATGTTTAGGAGAGTCATCCAATGGGGGTGTGGCTGAGCCCCATTCACTTTCCTCACCCTAGAGCCCATTACTCTTCAGCCAGGCCCACCTGACTCTGCCCACTGCCCAGGCTTCATGCTCCAGTTTGCCCAGCCTGGGGGCACAGCTCAGCCTCTGCTCACCTGGTGCTCCCAGGAGAGCACTCCTCTTCCCAATACACTCACCCGTCTTGGCTGCAGCACACTCCACTTCTTAGTCCTCCCCCTCCCTCCCCAGCGGCTCCTTCAGTTTCCTTTCCCAGCCCCTCCTCCTTTTCCCCAAATCACACCAAGCCAGGGTGCTCTAGGCACCATCTTCGGTCCTTCTCTTCTTTACATTGGATTCAATCAGTCCTGCAACTTTAACTGTCATTTACAAGCTGAGTTGATGCCTCCAAAATTTTGATCTCCAGGCATCCGGCTCTCCTAAACTCCAACCCCACCACCCTCCCCACCCCCGCCACTGCCGCAACACTCACACATCTTTGCTACCCGCTGCACACTTCCACTTGGATGTCTCTCAGACATCATAACCAATCGGAGCTCATGACTTCCCCCAAAACTCTTCCCAAGCTGAACACCCTCAATACCTCCCTCTTCCCTCCTCTCCCCTTTCTCTTTCCTGCCACCCTAGTCCAAGCCTCGTCATCTCTGCCCTGGCCTACGTTGAGGAGGTGTCACCGATGATACAGGCCATCACTTGGGCACCCAGGAAGAGTAGGAGAGCTGGCTGTTTCTAGAAGGAGTCTGGCTGGAGATGCCTGGGGGAGGAGTGCTGATCCCCAGCAGCTGGGTATTGGCAAAATATGGCCGGGGCCACCTTGAGCTCTGCCATTGGTGTCCAACCTTGCTAACAGAAAGAGCATTCTCTGATACCAGTTGCCTTGCGGGTGAGTTGCTTATCTGAGTTTTAGCATAAGAAGGAGAGCCCATGGGTCATCCAGTCACAAAGTGGCTTGCTCCCCCACTACCTCCTGACTAGTTTCTTGCTTCCACACCTGCCCACCAAATAGCAGCCTTACAGATTGTGTCCAGCCCCTGTTCTAAACAGAGCCATCATGGGCTTCCATGGGCCATCAGCTAAAACTCAAGCTTCTGACTGTGGCTTACAGGCCCTGCCTGATCTGTCCTGGACCTCGTTTCCTACCACTCTCCCGTAACCCCACTAAACCCCTGGTCCCACTTTGTCCCTCGGGTGCATCCAAGCTTATTTCAGCCTCACGACTTTTATTTACCCTTCCAGTGTCCTCTGTCTGGAACACCATTCACTTAAATCTTACATCTCAGCTCAAATATTTGCCTCTGCATAGAGGCACCTATGCCCACCCCCACTCTCCATCACCTCACACATGTCTCTGCTCTGCATGTTTCTTTCATGGTGCTCAGCATATCTGCAATATTTTTAAACTCGTTAATCTTTTTTATTTCTGAATCTTCCGTTGGAACAGAAGTTCTGTGAGGGCAGGTCCAATTTCTGTCTTTCTCAGTGTGCAGAGGCTGGCACGCTGCCTGGCACATAGGCAAGGCTGAGAAATGTAGATGATCAAGTCAAGTCCCCTGTTGTTCAGTCGCTAAATCATGTCTGATTCTCCGTGAGTCTGTGGACTGTGGTACGCCAGGCTCCTCGGTCCTCCATTATCTCCCAGAGCTTGCTCAAACTCATGTCCATTGAGTCAGTGATGCTATCCAACCATCTCATCTTTTGCCCTCTTCTCCTCTTGCCTTCAATCTTTCCCAGGATCAGGGTCTTTTCCAATGAGTGGGCTCTTCCCATCAGGTGGTCAAAGTATTGGAGCTTCAGCTTCAGCATCATTCCTTCAGGGTTGATTTCTTTAGGATTGACTGGTTTGACCTCCTTGCAATCCAAGGGCCTCTCAAGAGTCTTCTCCAGCACAATTTGAAAGTATCAGTTTTTCAGTGCTCAGCCTTCTTTATGGTCCAACTCTCACATCCGTACATGACTACAGGAAAAACCATAGCTTCGACCTACAGACCTTTGTTGGCAAAGTGATATCTCTGCTTTTTAAGTCCCCTGCCTTTTGCTAAACAGCCCACCCTGCCCTGCCCCCCCACCCAGGTCCTGTCACCCCACTGAACCCTTTTGCACTGGGTCTCTGTCCCTCTCCTCTTCTCCCCCGAGATCACCATCTCCTCTCTAGGGTATGACTTCAGTTCAGAGGCCAGCTTGAATGCAGTGTCATCAGTCCTTGGATCCTCCCTAAAGGCCCAGCCCTGGGACTACAGCCATTCTGGTGGATCTCAAGGCAGGGGTGCTGAGACCCTGCCCAAGCTGCAGAAGATTCTGGGACAGAAAGACCCTGCTTGAGTCCCCCCAGTGGGGCTGGAGAGCTGGGATGTGCCTGCTGCCACTGCTGACTGAGAGTTGATGAGCCCCACCTTGAGGAGTCTCCCAGGGTCCCCTGGGGGCTGCAAGCAGTTATTCTCCCACCTTCACTAGGTGGGTTGGCCAAGGTCTATGGGGAATCACGATGCCCTAACCAGGGTCATGTGGGGCTCCTTCCCTGAGGCCCAGATCCCTGCTGGCCTCTGGGGGGTTTCTGACAGCTCCCTTGGCATCGATCGCCTCTCTTCCACCACCACCTCCCCACCCTCTCTAGCGTCTCCTAATCCTTTGCACACGGCCCTGCTGCCGCCAATTAATCCCTGCTGTGTCCCAGAGGCCATCCGAGAGAAGCAGGAAGAAGGCAAGTCCTGGCTGGTGGACGGCATCCGAGCAGGTAACTCAGGATGAGGTGGCAGCTCTGTGGGACCTCGGATGGGACCCCTTCCATGCTCTTCTCCCAGCAAGGCATTTAGACATGGAGAATCTGGCAAGGCTGGAGACCTGAGGCTTTTTCCCTGTGAGGCTCAAACCTTAGTGAATCTCCAAGGCAGCTTGTGAAATATGGATTCCAGGTCCTGCAGAGTGTTTAGAGGGGCCTAGGAATCTGCACCCCCCCCAGCTTCCCTGGAAAATTGTGAAAGGCTGGTAGTCCAGGTACCATTGTTGCCCTGAGTACCACTCCCAGGCCCCCTTCCTGCCTATGCTTCCCTCATCAATGTGGAATCAGCAGCGACAGGGCAAAAAGACGGGAGGGAACCTGCAAGTGTTTCTATCCAGGAGGAAATGGCTGGGGAAAGAAGGAAAATTGGAGTGGGGAAGGCTCCCCTAGTCATTTCCAAAAGGTTCAGAAACACAAGCCAGCATCGCTGCCTGCTGGGAAATGGCTCGTAGGACTGGGGTGCAGAAGCAGCCAATCCTGGGCAAATGTCGGCACCTCCAGGTAGATTTAGGACACTTGGAGTCAGGCCAGACTGAGCATAAGCACAGCTGGGTCACTTACTGGCTGTGTTACTTTGGGCAGGTCTCTTGACCTCTCTGTGCCTCCATTTCCTTAGCTATAAAGCAGTGATGAAAACAAGCTTATTTTCCTGAGGCTGAGGAGGAGGCAGAGGTGAGAACAAGGATGAAATGATCGTGGCTTATGGAGCTGCCTGTGTCTGGCTGGGGTGGTGAAATCTGCCATCCTAAACATGCCACGTGGGGCTCTGCCAACCTTGGAAATCAGTGTCGACACCCCCACACCCAACAAGGAAAGGGAAGACCAGAGATGTCGCGTCTGGCCCAGGTTCACATTGTTGGCAGCTGAGCCAGGGATCTGATCCCCTCACTAAGAACTGTGTCCCAAACCACAGCTTCACTAAGGAGGAGTTGGGCTGCAGATGCCAGAATGGAGACAGAAGTCGGGGCTGTGAGCAGAAGGGCAGGCAGTGTGAAGCTGGGCCCTGGGGCAGGGATCCTGGGCCTGTGATTGCCCTTTGCAGCCCTTTACCAGGGTCCCTGGCAGTGGAGGGACAGAGAAGCGCTCTACTAATACCTTGGCTGCCCGTGGCCAGGGGAAGGAGGACACACCATGCCAGCACAGCCTCAGAAAGGTCCTATAAGGGCTGGAGTTTGCATATATTGATCTGTGTGTTACTTGCTGGGCTGGGCCATCCTGCAGGGGTATAATCATAAGATCAGGGCTGCCCATTCCCTAAAGATATATGAAGTCAGAATCTGAACCCATGTAAAGTAGCTATCGCAGTAAACCATGAAAAAGGGAGCCTGTTATTTTATCTTAAAATTTTCTAAATCATGAAAATATGTTAATTTTTATAATATATTAAGCATAAAAGTTATTTTCCATTCATATACTGCTCATCATGTATTTTAAAAAATTTATAATGGGGTTCTGCTGAACATGATAATTAAAATTAGCATTTTTGCTTGACATCCAATAATAGTCACAGCCAACACTTATTAAAGCTCTCATCATGTGGTAGTCATTCTTCTCATCAGTTTGTTTTATCCTCACAATTATCTCCACAAGATAGCTACTATTAATGTCCCCATTTTACAGACAAGCAAACTGAGGCATAGAGCATTTACTTGATTTGCTCATGACTGGAGTCTGGAGCATGTAGGTCTTTCCATGTTAGTTCAAATAGATCTATTTAAAATCAATGGCTCTATAATATTCCATTATTGGATATTTATTTATAATATTTCCATTATTGGATGAACAATTAGGTATTCCCAATAACCAGTCTCCTACAGGCTTTCCTGGTGGCTCAGCAGTAAAGAATCTGCCTGCAATGCAGGTTCAGTCTCTGGGTTGGGAAGATGCCCTGGAGAAGGAAATGGCTACCCACTCCAGTATTCTTTCCTGGGAAATTCTGTGGACAGAGGAGCCTGGTGGTTACAGTGGGCTCACAAAAGAGTCAGACACAACTTAAGCGACTAAACAACACACGGATGGATATGTGAATATTTTTCATCTTTTTCTCTAACACTGTCATGAACCACCTCTTTACATGTATGTTTGTGGGCTTGAATATTTCCATAAGGAAAATACCTGGAAGTAAAATTGCAAAAATGTATTTTAAAGATGGTGAGCGAAAAAGAAAATATGTAACTCACAAAAACAGCCCATGAAAGGTGGGAGCAACTGTGAGCTCTCAGGGGATACTGAAGGCCTTTTTTCCCCTACAGGTGTCAGGATGTTGAGCTGGGTCCAGAGGGTGCTGCCTCAGCCCCCAGGGACTCCTCAGAAGACCAAGCAAGAGGAGGAGGGGACAGAACCAGAGCCAGAGATGGAGCCGAAGCCTGAAACAGCCCCCGAGGAGACTGAGCTAGAGGAAGTGTCCCTGGTAAGAACTGAAGGGCCAGGAAGGTCATGCTGGCCTCGCTGCTCAGAGAATCCCCAGCTTGGATCAGCTGCCCCCACCCAGCTTCCACAACAGAGAAAGTTAGGGCCAAAAGGAAATGTGGGCGGCGGGGATATCCTGGTTCTGTAAACAGCCAGATAGTAAACATTTTAAGCTTTGTAGGTCACGCTATCTCCGTTAATTACTCAATTCTGCCACTGTAGTGTGAGAACAGCCATGGACAATATATAAATGAATGAACATGGTGGCTGTGTTCCAATAAAACTTTATTTGCAAAAGCAAGCACTAGGCTGGATTTGGCTCACTGGCCATTATTTTCTAACCTCTAGAGTCTAAAACAGAATTAATCAAAGTAGCCAGGCCCAGAACCATTTGTTGCCGGTCCAGAAGGAGACCAGGAGCTTGCCAGAGATAAATCTACTATATATTAAGCACACTGCTTAGTTCAGCTTGTATTGTTTTGCAGTATGACTTTCTCCTTAAAGGAAGCAATGTGTTGATATACAATCTGCTGCAAACCTCTTAAACATTGTGGACCAGTAACAGTTTGCAGACTGCCACTGGTTCCTGGTCCACACCTGGGACAGCTCTAGATTTATATACATATTTTGTGCACCTGTGCATGTATGCACATCTCTGTATGTATTAGTGTGTTAATAGACCTGAAATAATGTGTTTATGAGTGGATATTTGTATGTCAGTGCAAAACCACAAGTATATTTGTATATGCCTATATATGTGTGTGTGTATGTTTATGTGACTGGGCATATACATGTATGTGTGTACAAACAAATATCTATGTCTGGGTCTATATGCAAACATAAGTGTATGCACACTTGAGTGGGGCAGCTTTCTGGGCGAGGTGGTAGACCTGGGAGACTCTCCCAGGTGGGAAGTGAGGCCCTAGGATTTCAGAGACCACTGTGAGAATAGAGCTGTTTGGTCCTGTGGGGGCTCGGTCATGGGTGGGTCAAGGGCTGCTCTGCCTGTACCGGGGCTGGCATCACTGGGGGCTCACATGGCCTTGTTTGAACCCTCCAGCCACCGGAGGAGCCCTGCGTGGGGAAGGAGGTGGCTGCGGCTATTCTGGGTCCTCAGGGTGAGTGCTGGAAGCCCTGGCCAGTGGGTGGGGGGAGGGCGGGGAGGGAGAAGGGCTGTATCCTGCACTTAGAGCCCAGTAGCAGCCCATGAGATTGGCCCATGAGTGCTCCCTGACAGATGAAGAAACTGAGGCTCAGGAAACTAAGGGCAGACTCCTGGGGACTTTCTAGCTGAGCTGAGCTGGGACTGCAGGCTTCCAACTCCCTCAGGGTTCTCCCCTCTCCTCTGCCTCTGACTTGACCTCCCCAGCAGGTAGAAACGGGCCTCTGAGAGGGTCTAGTCCTAAAGTCAGAGGGACTCTTTCCAGGAACCCAGGAGACTGCTCTCACTCCGCCCACATCCCTCCAGGCCCAGGTTTCTGTGGCTCCCGAAGCTCACAGGTACTACAGCACCCGCCCCTCTCCTCAGGGCCAGCCCCCCACCCAAGCTAGGGAGTCACTGAGGAGGCGGGGACGGCCACTGCTCTCTGCTCTGCAGTCATTCCCAAGCAAAGGCCCAGGTGACCCTAGGAATTGGCTGAGGGGAGCCTCAGGCAGAGGAGGGGGGTCTCCTGGGCCAAACCAACCATATGACCAAGAGAAATGGAGGCTGAGGACCAGAGATTTCTCAGTGTTCGGGTGAAATGCAGGTTTGGTGTGGCCAGAGCTTCTGATTTTCCCCATGAAGACAGGAAATCTAGACTTTCCCATGAAATCTCCCCAAAAGGTCACATTTTAGACCCTGGGTGGTTGCCCCAGTGAGCATGTCTGTGGGGGGCGGGGGCTGGCCTCAGACAGTGAGTCTGTGATTCTGTCTAGGCTGACAAGCCTCTGTCACAACACCCCACAGGAAACCCTCAACCCTTCCAGAACACAAGACATGAGCCAAGTGCAGGAGGGGCCCCTTGGAGCCAGGCTAACTGGGCACAAGGATAATTGGCTGATGTTTTACTGAGTATCTCAGCAGGGTGTGCTTCGAATGGCATGGGGCAGGCCTGGCCTTACCAAGCATTGGTGTCCCCCATTTTCCAGAGAGGGACACGAGGCTCTTGAAGGGAGTTGATGTGTCTGAAGTATCACAGTGGGAGATAGAGGTTTGGGGTTCAAACCAAGTTCTTTAGGATGCTGTAGACTGCCATGCTGACCAGGGAGGGGTTGGGGGCATTGAGAGCAGGCCAGTCTCTCTGTCCCTCAGTGGTCCCAGAGGCTGGGTGCTGACCTGGCTCAGGAAGGGTGTGGAGAAGGTTGTCCCGCAGCCCGCCCACAGCAGCAGGCCCTCCCAGAACATTGCTACAGGCCTGGAGAGTCCAGATCAGGTACTGCTGGGGTTGGGAGCTGCGGTGGGTCGGGGGGAAGGGGTGGGAGGGAGGCCAGCGCACCTGTATCTTTTGCCCACGTCTGTCTGTCTGTCTGTCTCAGCAGGCAGGAGCACAGGTCCTCGGGCAGTGCAGCACTCGGGGCTCAGGTAAGGACAGGAGGCCAGATGGCATTATAGCGGTGGGTTTAGAGGCTGCTGGGACTTCCCTCGTGGCTCAGTGGTGAGGAGTCCGCCTGCCAATGCAGGAAATGCAGATTCAATCCCTGGGTGGGGAAGACCCTCTGGAGAAGGAAATGGTGACCCACTCCAGTGTTCTTGCCTGCACAATCCCATGGACAGAGGAGCCTGGAGGGCTACAGTCCACGGGGTTGCAAAGAATCAGACACGACTGGGCAGCTGAGCACTGAGGGGCTGCTGGGTTGGGCCCAGCTCTGGGGGAAGAGCCCATGGGGCCAGAGCTCCTGTCTCAGGCCTGGGTCAAACCTGGCTTTGAGTTGGGTTGACCGGGGGCTCTGGGCAGGCCTCTTGCTGCTAGCAGGCTTCTTTTCTTTTGCAGATGAACCCAGTGAACCCTCCAGGGCTGAAGACCCCGGGTGAGTCCCTTGTCCCTGAGTCCCATCTGTACTGTGTGTGGTGGGCTCAGCATGCCCAGAGCCAAGGGTCCACCACTACCTCTATGTGTGACCTTGGACGTGCCTCTTGTCTCTTCTGGACCTCACTTTTCTCATCCACGGTATGGGGATGATGGGCCCTGTGCTGCTCATAGTTTTTTGTGTTCATTACTGGGAGATCCTCGGATAGGGGCCAAGGCATGGGTGAGCTGCTTAGGGGTGGGCCTTGTGTAGGTGGGTGCCACATGGAGGTGGGTGCCATGTGGAGGTGGTTACCATATGGAGGTGGGTGCCCAGAAGCAGGGTCTGGGCCACCATGGGGAACACTAGGGTGCCCAGTTGGCCTCACAGCTGGCCACAGCTTCTGACTTCTCAGTGTGCTTCCCTGGTGGCTCAGACAGTAAAGCGTCTGCCTGCAATGCAGACCTGGGTTCTATTCCTGGTTTGGGAAGATCTCCTGGAGAAGGGAAAGATAACCCACTCCGGTATTCTTGCCTGGAGAATCTCATGGACAGACGAGCCTGGTGGGTTACAGTCCATGGGGTCACCAAGAGTTGGACACGACTGAGTGATCGACACTCTTGCTTCACTTGCTCTGACCTCTCAGAACTGACTGAGAGGGTGGCAGGCTGGGTGGTGACTGTGGCAAATGGGGGAGCCCATGTCCCACTCCTGAGAAGGGCCTCACTGAGCTTCACCTGCCTATGCCTTGATAGACTGTCGGGTCCTTGAACTCAGGCGTGCTTGTCTAGGTCACTGCCAAACTCCTAGTGACCAGCACAGTGCCTGCCGTACAAAGGCGACTCAGCACAGAAGAGATGAATGAATGAATATACAGTCACACATACCATTCATTCATTCAGTCATTGCTCCCACTCGCTCTCTATTTCTTTTGTCCCCTGGAGGCTGCCTAGGTCTTGGGTCCCCAGGGTTACTCTGGAGACTAGTGAGACCAGTAAAGCCATTAAGGATGAAGGCACCCAGAGGACTTGCCAGCTTTCTTTTGGGCCACGCCTGGGAGATGGGTTCCCCTGGGAGCATGGAGCTTCCCTGAAGAGAGTGGGGATGCCTGGAATAGATGGATCTGGGGACCCAGTGTTTATCCCAGAGCCAGCTACGTAATTGGTGGGGCCCACTGCAGAATGAAAATACAGGATTAAGATGTTGACAATACAGCATTAAACCAAACATGAGCCTTTCTAAGTATGGGGCCCTGTGTGAGCACACTGTTCACATACCCATGAAGCCAGACTTCTCTGTGCCAGTCACAGGGAGCACCCCCCCAACCCCCTGCTGCATTCAGGTCTGCAAGCAGCCCCAACTCTCATCTGCTGCCCAGGAGGCCAAGGCTGGGCCTGTGGTTCCAGAGCCTTGTCCAGCCTTGGGTCAGAATTTCAGTTTGGCGGAAGTTCTCTACCACTGGAAGCCCTTTAAGAGTATGCAGTCCCAGGTCCCCACTGTGTGGAATGGGAGCCGGGGAAGGGCTGATCACTTGAGTTTGCTCAGCTGACCGCTGGCCCCTCTGCAGGCCCGGGCCCTGGCTGCTCCGGTGGTTCGAGCAGAATCTGGAGAAAATGCTGCCTCAGCCCCCGAAAATCTCTGAGGTGAGTTGAAGAAAACGGAGAGCAGGCAGCTGACTACCCAGGAAGGGCCTACCTACTCCAGCAAGTGCTTCTCACTCCTGGGACCCTTGGAGGGGGACGGGTGCTCTCCTCCCTGGAGGGTCCTAGTGGGGAGGAGTGGCTGCAAGAGGGGCTAGGGGTGGAGGGGAAGAGTGGGCGAGGCTGGCCAGGGTTTGAGCGCCCCAGGCCTCTTGTTCCGTGACGTCATTTCCTGTTTTGGCCCAGGGCTGGAGCGATGAGCCTACAGATGCTGCCTTAGGTCCAGGTACAGGGAAGGGACCTGGGGAGGGGCTGCCTGGGATGGTCACAGACTGGGCTGGGGGTACAAATGGGGCTCCAAGGGTGCTCGGGGAGGGGTTCAGCTTGCAGGGAACTGGCTGTTGTGGGAACCCTGAAACCCCTTCACTAGTCCAGGCTGGGAAGCCAGGGACAGCCTCGTGAAGGCCTGGACAAGGCCCTGCCCCTCAGCTCCATGTCTGTCTGAGGATGGGGAGAGTTAGTGTGGTCCCGAAGGGCTCCCCACTCAGTCACATTGGCACCTCGAATCTGGATCCCATGCCCTTAGGGGTTGCATGGAGCCCCGCCATGTCATCCTTACCCCCTCCCTCTCTGTTACTTAGAGCCCCCAGGACCCGCCGTGGAGATCAAGCCCGCGTCGCAGGCCCAGGAGAGTGCCTCCCTGCCGGCTCCTGGCCCCCCAGAGCCTGAGGAGGAACCGACCCCAGAGCCCCAGCCCAGTATTCAAGCCTCCTCCCTGCCGCCTCCACAGGACTCTGCCAGGTGAGCCCCTCAAACACCTCTGCTCGCCCAGGCAGCAGGCTCAGTGCCTGGCCCCAGCCCAATACAGCCCCTGCCCGCCCCCTCCCCCGCAAAACGAGTCTTTGAAATTAGAAAAGTAACACATGCACCTGGGAGAAAACTCCAGTGGGTTTGCAGCGCCCCCTCCCTAGGCAATCACATCTGCAGCTTCTCCTGCTTCTGCACAATTCCGAGATGCAGACGAGCTCGGAGAACATTTCTCCTGCAAACATACATACCCAGCAGCAGCAAACTCTAGATACGCTAGGCTCTAGCAGTAGATTCCAGTTCATCTCACTTTTTTTTAATCTAAAAATATATCTTAGAGGTGGTTTTTACACATAAAGGTCAGTTCCACTCTTTCAGTGGCTGCATACTACTTCATTATACCGATGTGCCAGCTTTTATTTAACCATTCGGTGGACATTTAGGTGGGTTTCCACTCTTGGAACAGGTAATATACTTGTACAGGCATCATCGCGTTCATGTGCAAGCGAATCAGAGGAAATAGAGTTGTTGGCTCAAAGGATACACGCATTTAAAATCAGGATGGCTACTTCCCTGGTGGTCCAGTAGTTAGGACTCCACTCTTCCAGTGCAGGGGACACGGGTTTGATCTCTGGTTGGGAAATTAAGATCCCTCATGCCATGTGGCCAAAAAAATAAAATCAAGATAGGTACTGCTAAGTGCTCCCACCCTGGCAGTGTGTGAGGGGCTGGAAATGAATCTTAGAGGTGGGGTGGAGGGTAGTGGGGGACTGAGTTACTTGCTGGGGTCTGAACAGTCACCAGAGGCTCACCTGGGGAGGCCAGGATGGGGCAGCGGTGTTCAGGGCTGGGCACTTGGATTCTGGTTCATCTTCTGGCGGGTTGCTACCTGCCTTGGGGAGGGGTCTGACTCTAGCCTCAGTCTTCCTATGAGTTCTCCTGCCTGGACATGCCCCTTCTCTCTCTCCCACTTGCAGGTTGATGGCATGGATCCTGCACAGGCTGGAGATGGCCCTGCCACAGCCAGTGATCCGTGGGAAGGGTAGGGAGCAGGTGGGTGCTGTCTGGGGGAGTAGGGATCCTGGGTAGTGGTGGTGGGAGGGTCCTGGGGGCTCAGACAAGGGTGAGATGGTCCCTGGTCGGGGAGGGCAGACGGAAGATGGGAGCCTGCAACCGGAACTCAGCCCCACTAGCCTGCCTGTCTGCATGGCTCACGTCCATTCCACACACACACAGTCTGGTCACTGTGACCACAGTGACTGCCTGCCCGCTGCTCACAGTCAGTGGGGAGGTGCTTCCATGGGAGGGGCAGAGAGGATGTCGGGTGCAGAGGAGGAGGCTCAGGAGCATCAAGGAGGACTTCCTAGTAGAGGTGGCCTGCAAGCTGAGACCTGAAGGAGGAGTAAGAAGAGGGTGGGTGAAAGTGAAGGGGGTGGTGTAGGAGGGGCCCTTTAGGCACAAGGTCAGTATGCGCAAAGGCCCAGAGACAAGAGAGGCCCAGAATGTTCTAGGAAGAAGTGGGGCTCTTGGGAAGCCAGCGGGCCCCATGTGCATTTCTGACGATCTAGAGCTCCCACATGGGTTGGAGGGAGGAGCAGGGTACCCTACCTTTCCCTCTCCAAGAACCCGCTGCCTGGCCTTTCTCCGTTGGACACAATTGAACATTTTCGTAGAAGCACCTGGAATGGGAGGCCTGGGAGGTAGTCCCCCTGTAGCGGAAGGTGGACAGGAAGCTTCAGGACTGCTTCCCTGCCAGTCGACCCCTCAGGCTCCATGTTCACACACCCTCTGTGGGCAGCAGAGGAAGGAACAGCTTTGGAGCTCCCCAAGAGGAGGGAACGGGGGTGTCCAGAAGCAGGAATGATTAGTGGGTGAAGATGCACTGACTGGGGGTCTCTGAGGATGGGCTGGCGGGGAGAGGCCTGCGTGTAGATGGAGCTTTGAGAGAGCCCTCAGGGGAGGATGGGAGAGGGTTTTCATGCATAGAGAACCAGAGAGAGGGCAACCAAGGCAGGTGCCCACCTGGGCAAAGGAAGTGAGGTGGGACCAGGCAAGCAGTGAGTCTGATAGGGGAATGACCAGAGCAGCGGGCCACTCTGAGGGGGAGGGAGCATCTCAGGCGCAGTGAGGAGACCTCTTACTCCTGGTGTGCCAGCAGTGCTGACTGAAGCAGGAAGGCCGGTGAGGGGCCCACAGAAACTGTTTCCCCATTTCTCCCCTACAGGAGTCTGATGCCCCAGTGACATGTGACGTGCAGACCAGTAAGTGACACCTTAGTGGGTCCTTGTGTGCGTCTCTGTGGGGGTTGTTTGGTCTGAGTGTGCATGGACCAGGCAAGGACATGGGGATGGCCGGGGCAGCCAGTTCCCAGACCTGGACCTGGGAGAGCCAATGCTCTGCAGGCCACACTTCGGGTCAGCCTGGCCAGGTAGCCAGAGCCTGGCCCAGAATCAGATGGTGGTTGGAGACCCGCTCCTGGGGACCGGGGAGCCGAGGGGATGGGCACATAGGCAGGAACCTGGCCTGCCTGCCAGCTTCTATCCAGAAAGAATAATTCTGAGATCAAGTCGGATGAGCCTCCCCTCCTGCGAAGCCCTGGAGAGGGTGTCCCATGGTCCCCTGGGCTAGTGGGTTTGGCTCAGCAGAGTCCCTGGTTGTGGGGTGAAAGGAGAGAGATGGGCTTTCTCTGGGGGTACTGGACACCTTGAGCTGGGAGGGCATCCCCTCGCCTGTGGGGAGTGTGTATTGCTTTTTATCTCAGCCCTGCAGGAGGCCTGGGCCCCGGAGGGGAGGGCTGAGATCCAAAATCTGCTCTTCCTTCATGTCATGGCCTCTGGAAAGGATGTGGCATATGGGGCACCCACACATCCATTCATTTGTCCGTCCATTTGTTCATAAATGCTCATGGAGAACTGCTCTGTGCCAGGCCTGTGATGAGAGCTGGAGGTGAGCGGAGCAGAGTTCAGGCCCAGGGCAGTGGCCCTCTTTCACCCTGGACACAGGCCCTCGGAATGTGGGTCCTGGGTGTCCCAGAGCTGCCGGCCCCAACCCCACTATGGTGGCCTTTATGACCCACTCCGGTATTCTTGCCTGGAGAATCCCATGGACAGAGGAGCTGGTGGGCTGCAGTCCGTGGGGTCAGAGTGGGACACGACTGAAGCGAGTTAGCACACATGGTCACCCCGACACAGGGCGGCACGCACAGCCTGGCTGATTGTGGAGCTCAGGCTTGGGAGGTGATAGGGTTTGTGTAATCGTGATAGTGTCGTGAAGGGAAGGCTCAGAGCAGGGTTCACTCAGTCTCAAGCTCACAGCCACCCTAAAGGGTGCAGAGCAGGGCCACCCCCGGCTATTGGGGTGGGCAGAAGGGCAGAGATGTGCCCAAGGTCACAGAGCAGTTGTCATGGAGCAGTGACTAGAGTCCCTTGGGCCCAACAGCAGCTGCTCAGCCAGGCCAAGGTTAGAGGACCGGACACCCTTCCCTGGAACAGAGACCCACGCCCTAAACCCCCAGGGGCCAGTGAGAGATCTGAGGATGGACACCCCTCCACCCTCCGAACCTGCTCCCTGCTCCTCTGAAAGCCAGCTGCAGGCAGGACCTCGCTGTGTGCCTGGAGCATGTGGGTCATGAATGAACCCAGGGTATGTCAATTTCCTAGGGCCGCCATAATAAAGACCAGAAATGGATACCCTCAAACAGCAGAAATGTACTCTCTCTCAGTTCAGGAGGCCGAAAGTCTGAAATCGAAGTATTGGTAGGGTTGGCTCTGGGGCTCTGAGGTGGGCCCCATGCCACACCTCTCCCTTGGATCCGGTGGCTGCTGGCCATCCTTGATGCCCCTTGGCGTCTAGCTGCCCTCCAAGCTCTACCTTTTCTGTGTCCGCCAAACCTCCCTCTCATGTCTTCTATAAGGAGGTGTCATTGGGTTTAGCTCCCTCCCATTCTAAATCCAGCATCACTTCACCCTGAGGTCTTTAACTAGTGACACCTGCCAGAACTCATTTCCAAATAAGGTCCCACTCACAGGTAACAGGGGTTAGGACTGGGATACAGTTTCTTGGGGCAAACATTGTTCAGATGAGGGTGGCCCCTCCCCTGCCGGGTCCCCCAGGTCCCCCATCCTTTCACTTATTCACTCCCTCTGCCTGTCCACCCCGCCACCCACTCCTCTGTCTTCTCCTTTGTTTCAGGGGTGGTGGCAGCTGGAAGCCTCTGAAACAAAAGAGAAGGGAGCCTGGGAGAGCGCAGATGGACACATGGACAGATGGATGGAAGGAAAGAAGGGTGCCCTGAAGAGAAGACCTGTGGGGGGCGGAATGGGGTGGCCATTGAGCTCCCCACCCTCCTTGAACCCCCTACTGCCCACCCCCCACCAATCCCAGGCAGGGTGATGGGGAGCCAGTCCCAGAACTGCCTCTCAGAGACTTTTCCACCCGAGCAGGGGGAAGGCCAGCCCGGCAGCCTGTAGGCTTTAGGCTAGACAGCGAGAGGACCTCCCACCAGAAGGCTGAGGGACTCCCACGGGCATGGCTTTGAAAGGACACCCACACAGTTCTCAGGACGGTGCCTGACACACTCAGCGCCCCCACGGGACAGTTTTTCCTGAAAGAGGATCTCCTTAGGCTTGGCCATGTTCTTCCCTTCCAAAATTTGGGGACCACTAGTGGATGACATCACTATGCTTTAACTGACATTAAAAAGCATATGGTAGTACATCAAACTTGTGATTGCATGATGTTACTGCTCCGGGTAAGGCTAAAGGGAGTACTTAGGTTTGAGACATGGGTGAATTAATATGGCCCGCATATTGGGGTTGTCGGAAGGAGTCAGCCACGGTTCCTGAGCCAGTTGCCCTGGGTCCCAGCTGACCCACAAGATGTCTTTGTTTGGGGCAAGGAGGATTTTAAACATTGGCATTAGTTGTCGACATTGAAAAATCAGGTGACTTGGCTCAGAAAAACTTGGCTTCTCTTGACAACTGGGAATATCGGGCTGTCATGGTCCCACACTGTACGCTGGGGACAGTCTGACAGCTGTCACCTGAGAGCAGGGGGCACCCTCCACTCTCATCTCCCCAGCTACACAGGCCTTTGAGTTTCGAGACCCCCGAGGTCTCAGACTGGCAACGAGGGGAGGGCAAGCTGGTAGAGGGAACAGGGTGAACATATGCCCGGCGGTGAGAGTATACAGGGAGAGGGCTGGGCACTTCAGCTAATCGGGAGCCCAGAGTCCTTGATGCAGGAGATAAAACTAGAAAAGTTGGGGCCTGATGTCAGGGGACTAGGCTGTAGATGACGGGGAGCCATTGGAGGTGGTTGAGCAGGGCAGTGACTTTGCAGAGATTACTCTGAGGCTAAGCAAGCATCGGAGACAGAGAAGGCCACTGAAGCAGGGTTCTTGAACTTCAGGTGACATCTGGGGGTGGCTATGAAGAATGTCCCACACCCAGACCTTCCAATTTAAAGAGTGTGGGAACCTGATAATCTGCATTTTCAAGAAGCACCCACTTGCTCAGATGATTCTGATGATGGTGTAGTGGAGAGGACCACACTTTGAGAAATACCCAGTTAGCGAGGAATTAGTGCTTCAGGGGCCAGAAGATGCGGGTCTGGGCTAGCGAGAGACAGAGAGGGTGGGTGTCATGATCCAGGTGTGCCAGGGAGGATGAGGGTTTTAAGTACAGGCCAGGGCTTTGCCAGCAACCCAGGGACCAGGTGGAAGCCTTGGCCTAGGATACATGCCCCTGGGCTCCCTGTCGGCTGGTCCTAGAAGCAGCAGCTCCCTCCCTGTATGGGGCTATCGACCTGCACTGCTGGAGTCAGGACACCATTTGGCTGCCCTGAAGACTGCCCTAGGCTGGGAGGATACTGCCCAGGAAGGGGTGTGCCCTGAGGCACTCCAGGGTGAAGTTTAAGCCCTGGATGGAGCAGCAGTTTCCATGTGAGTTTGAGCATCCATAGCGCTTCGTGGCCCCATCTGTGACATGGGTGCCTGGACGGACCCTGGAAAAGCCAGAAGAGCTAAGAGTCAGATGCCTGCAGAGAGGGTCCCACCTTACAGCTCCAGGGACAGGAGGGCCCCGCCCTAGGATCGGTACCCTCTGCCTGCCCTTTCTGACTGGTGATCTCAGGCACCATCCTCTTCTTTGGCTAAAATGGAGATAGGCCTGGCGCAGAGATGAAAGGAGGAAATGCTTGTAAAATGCCTACTCACTAATTAGTACCTAAAGAGAAAGGGTTAATGAGAGGGAAAGCAAGGATGTGAGCAAGGATGGCATCCAACGCCTGTCATGGAGTGGCTGCCAGTGCCAGGGAGGCGCTTCTGGGGCATGCTTGTCACCTAGGATAGCACCTGGGAAATGAGTCAGGGGACCTGGCCCTGCCTCTGGCATCCTGTGTGGCCTTAGACAAGTCACTCAGCCTCTCTGGTCTATAAAATGGGGAGAGGACTGTCCTTACCTTGCAGGGTTGCTGTGAAAGCTCATGAGCTCACAGGTCAGGGGATATTCTGTCCCATGGGTGGCCCCTGGGTGTCAAGCAGGAACTTGCACCCTCAAGGGGTGATCCGGATGAAGACCGCACACCAAGGCTGGGTGACAACATAGAACAGCAAGCACCTATGACCTGTATGTCCCACCACTGGATTCAGGGCCACAGTGGGAGGATCTTCCCTGGTCAAAATCCAGGCTGCTTAGAGGGATAGGGGAGATAGGACTGTAGTCCAGGATGTGGTGGGCATCTCCTCTGTGAGGCAGGATAACATCCATACCTGGAAGACAGGAGGCAGGAGTGGGGAGTGAGGACTCTTGGAAGGCAGACTGCCCCTGAGCCTGGCATGAGGGAAACACCCTATAAAAGAAAGCCTTAATCTGCATCTCAGTTTGCTCATCTGTAAAATGGGGACTAAAATATAAAAGAGGGAAAATAAAATGGGGATAATAGTTATTCCCACTTCAAAAGGTTGATGTGAGGACTAACTGAGTTAATCCATGGGTCACTTAGTACAGGGCCTGGCACATAGTAAATGCTCAATAAGTGTAGCTGGGGGGCTATTGTTATTATCCTGCACTATGAACAATAACTCCCAGAGTCAAAGGAGAAGACTTGAGGCCAGCTTCCACTTAAAGTCACCATTAGTAACTCACACCCGGCTTCAGGCCCACCAAGACCCCTGGAGCTTTTGGGGACCACCTGCTCCCAGGTAATCTTCACCTTTCTCCCCTTTCTCCTGTCTGAGGGTGGGCTCAAGCTCCTGATGAACCTCCCCTGCACCCACTTCTGCCACGCTCACAGCCCTACTTTCTCTGCCAGGGACCAGAGTCCATGGAGAAATGTTGAAAGTGAGACCACGTCCATGAGAAAGTCAAGTTCCCTTGGAGGTGGAGCCTCCAGTTCAAGAGAGAATCTTTCTAGACCCCCAGAGGCAGGTTCTGAGATTATGGGCATGAAGTATGCTGTCAGCAGGGTTGGCATCTGGAGAACAGGCAGTGAACAAACTCTCTCTGTAGCCCTCGGGACATTCCGGGGCATTGCACCTGGATACGGCAGGGTGGACTTTGAGCACAGGTCTCATGGTATCACCTGCAATACTGTGTTTGGAAGCATCGTTTCTGTACAGACCTCCAGGAAGGAAGCCCTGCTGAGAAACAAAGACTAATTATAATTGAAAAGTGACAAGAGTTAGTTGCTCAGTCGTGTCTGACTCTTTGTGACCCCATGGACTGTAGCCCGCCAGGCTCCTCATTCCATAGGATTCTCCAGGCAAGAATACTGGAGTGGGTTGCCCTTCCCTTCTCCAGGTGAGATCTTCCTGACCCAAGGATCAAACCTGGGTCTCCTGCATTGCAGGCAGATTCTTTACCATCTGAGCCACCAGAGAAGCCTTGTCTCAGAAGGAAAAAGAGAGGGGGAACTAATGGAAGGAGACAGGGTGAATTATTGTGGGCCCCCGCACATCACTTTAGCACTGGCCTGGTTGTCAGTGGCCCCGGTGATAACTGCTGTTTCCACAGCTTGGCTGAGAACTGGCGCGTGGCTGGTGATGACCAAGGCTCCCTGTGTGGTCCCTGGGACTCAGAGGCCCAGGCCCACTCTCTCCCATACCGTGTCCCCTGTAGTCAGCATCCTCCCTGGAGAGCAAGAGGAGTTGGATCTCATCCTAGAAGAGGTTGACCCTCACTGGGAGGAGGATGAACACCAGGAGGGCAGCACCAGCACCAGCCCGTGGATCTCAGAGGCAGCTCCAGCTGATGAAGAGAAGGACGAGGTGGTGGAGCAGACGCCCAGGTGGGAGCCAGAGAAGGCCCTGAAAAAAAGATTGTCTGGGAAGATAACAGGCCTATGGTACAGAATCCCCAAGGTACAAAAGGGCAGAGAGCTGGGACCAAGCCTACCTTCTCCTCCCTCTCCCTCCTACCAGATACACATCTTTCTCCCCATGGGCACAACAGTTGCCAAGGTTCTTCTGTAACTTTCCAGGACCTATCTGAGCATATGTGATCATGGATTCCCTTCATTTTTTGCACAAAAGATAGCATATCACATCCATCGACCTTATTACATTCATTCAACAATGTACCTTGAGATCTTTCCACATTGAGAACATGGAGATCATACTCATTTTTCTCAACAACTGCATAGAATTTCATTGTATGGATATGCCAGAATGTACTTAACTTGTCCACTATTGATGGCCATTTTTATTATTTTAAATAATTCTGCCACAAGCACTGTTGTTATATGTCCCTGAATGTGCATGTGTGTATATCTGCAGGATACATTTCCAGAAGGGAGTTGCAGGGTCATCAAGGAAGGGAGTATGCAACCATGGTAGTGATGGCCAGGTCACCCTCTGCAAGGACAGAAGCTTCTCAGTTCAGTCCCTGTGGAGTCTTAGCCGCTCAAGTCAGGAGGCCTCAGGTCCACGGGTCCATGACCTACATTGCAAAGATGGGGAAACTGAGGACCAGGGAGGGTGAGGGGTGACCTAGGGTTGGCACCAGGGTGGTTGGGGGCCAGGACAGGCCCCTGATGCAGGGAGGGAGCCTTCATTGCTAGAGAGAGGCCAGGGCTCCCCAGGTGCAATCTTGCAGTAACAGGACATCCTACTGAGAACTGGGGCAGGAAGGGGACTTGGGGTGCAGCTAAAAGTGACCTCATCTCTTGCCTCTGACTTCAACTCAGGGAGCTGCCTCGGATTCAAGAGGAGAAAGAAGATGAAGAGGAGGAGAAGGAAGACAGAGAGGAGGAAGAAGAGGAAGGCAGAGAGAAAGAGGAGGAAGAAGGCGAAGAAAAAGAGGGGGAAGAAGGCAGAGAGAAAGGGGAGGAAGAAGGCAGAGAGAAAGAGGAGGAAGAAGGCAGAGAGAAAG